>NW_028258385.1:600000-805462 GCF_053883595.1 Heterocephalus glaber
CCAGGCCAGGCTGCTGTCACACGCCTGCCCCCCAGGCTCAGGAGTGAGACCTGTGTCTAATGGGCCAGGCCACCCCCCAACCTTTGGGCCCTCTGCCCATTGGCCCGCCCCCCAGATCACCCTGTCCTGGGTTTCCCATGAGGCCCTGTCCTGTCCAGTCCTGCTCTCTTGGCACAGCCAGCTGGGAACCACATCCTCCCTCTTCGCAGGCCCTCTGCTTGTACACATGGGGATGGGGACAGTGGGGGCAGGCAGGTGACTCCTCCCTGCTCTGGTGGGCTGATGTGCAGACCACTGCCAGGTCTGTGTGAGCCCAGGCCTCCACAGCCACCTGGCACTTGGTGAATTGCCTAGTTATGCAGGCTGGGCGGAAGCTGCCTCTTCTCTGGCCAATGACAGTGACCCTTAAAGACAGCTCCCCCACCACGCCCTGCTGCTTTTGCCCGGAGAATCTGGGGCAGGGATTCTGACTGGATGCAGCCTTGGAAACCCCTCCTAGCTGTGAGCTCCTACACCTCTGTCAAAACCCAGCACAAAAGTCCCCTCAAGACAAGTCGTCTCTGGTTCCTAGGTGCACAGTGGCCATCAGTCGGAGCCTACTTCGTGACAGGTGTTAATTCTAGATTTCCCAGGCCTCCAGGTGGCCCATTTGACAGGTAGAGAAACAGGCCCAGAGAGGGTTAGGAGTCTGCCAGGGCTCTCATAGCCACGAATCACACCCAAGGATTTTGGTCTTCAATGGGATAGCAGGACCACACCTGACTGGTTCTTTAGTGTTTAGGAAGAAGATGTAAGGGCTTGGAAAGATTTTCAACGTGTTAAAGTTTTCATAAAATAGGATAGAGCATGGTGGTGAGGCCCTGCCCCACTGGCTTACCTTGGGGTTGGATGAGGCCTGGCACTGGGACTGGTTGGAGATACAGATGTGCTGCTCTGTACACCAGAAGCAGGGCCAGCGTGCAGACAGGCAGCTGGTACAGCTGGAAGATAAGCCCTCAGATTGCTCCCGCTCTCACCTCACCCTGCCTCGGGACCTGGGCCCAGAAGGGAAGGGGCACAGGGCACCCTCCCTGTAAGGAGTGAGCTCCCCACCACCAGATGTATGCAAGGGGCCTATAGGTGGCCACCATATGCAGTCAAGGATTCTCTCTGGGGGTCTGCAGAGGCCTGGTGGGCAGGCGAGAGGCAGGAGCTGTGAATACCCCCAAGGGCCTCCCTGGGGTCCCTGTCCCCTGACACCCACAGGACACCCAGCCACTCACGCAGTGCTGGGGGCCACGTGGGCAACACGGCTGCAGTCATAGATGGTGAAGTTGGCTGAGACGATGGCGCGCCCGTGGACCCTCAGGGACATCTCCACGGTCACGTGGTCTGGAGGTCACAGGCGCGGACCTCAGAGGCCGAAGGTCAAGGACCCACCCCAAGACCTCAGCCCTCTACCCTTCACTCACCTTGCTGAGGTGGGAAGGCTGGGAAGTGGTCCCGGGGCAGAAGGTTGCAGTAGGTGATCTGGTGGCCATCGGCGGGGCCCGGGACTCGAGCTACCGTGTGGATGCCATTGCCATAGTCACAGGCCATCTCCAGGCCACTGAGGCTGGGCAGGCTGCCAGAGACCTGCAGGATCATGCCCTGGGGGCGGGGGACCTCAGTGCGTGATGGACAGCTCAGCACCCTGGAGCCAACCTGCCTGAGCGTGCTCCGGGGGAAGGGTGGCAGGAAGGGTGGCAGCAACCAGCACTCAAGACCAAAGGGTTGCATGTCCCATGTGACCTCTGGGCCTCAGTTTCCCAGGCCGAAATGCACTGTGCTCCCACTGTCAAGAAGGCCCACTGTTATCTGGGCAGGAGACCTCTTCATCCCCTGAGCCCTGGCACTTCATCCCCACACTTCCTGTGCCCCGAATGCCCTGCCATGGCCACCCGACTCATCTCCCTGTACTTGCTCAAATGTCACTTCCACCACTTCCCTGTCCTGACCAGTCTGAAATGTCTACCCTTCCATCCTCCCACACTGGGCACTTTCTCTTTGCTCGCCCTCTGCACCATCAACTTGATTGATTGATTGATTGATTGAGACAGGGTCTTGCTACATAGCCCACGCTGGCTTGGAACTCTCAGCGATTCTCCCATCTCAGCCTCCCAAGTGCTAGGATGACAGGCGTGAAACACCAACCCGGCTCTCTCACATCTTATTGGGGTCTTGTTCACGGCTGTGTCCCCAGAGTCAAGAATGTGCCTGGCACATGGCAGGTGCTCAAGTGGGCGGGGGACCTGCCATCTCCCTGGGCTGGGCTTTCCCCTTCTGTGAATCTGGCTGTGCCGTGCACACCTAACCAAAGGGACCCTGTGCTGACTCACTGGGTGCTCCAGGTGCACGTCAATCTCTGCGGGCAGCACAGCCATGGCGGGGCAGCGGCTGGGGCCCTCACTGGCGCTGGTCCAGAAGTGCGGCTGGCTGGAGTTGTCGCAGTCCTGCTGCATGGTGCACCTGGGGGTGGCACAGGTCAGTTCCCAGTGGTTGCTGCCTCCCCCCCCCCCCCGCAGCCCTGGGCCTCACCGTGTCTCCAGCACACACCAGCCACAGTAGGCATCGGCCGCGCCCACGCAGTCCCCACAGGTGGCATGTGCCTCACAGGCTGCAACCTTCACACGGGCCATCTGGGGGCAGAGGCGAGTACTGAGCAGGGGCCAGGGAAACAGGCCTGATGCTCTCTGGGGAGGGAAGGAGTCCAGATGTGCACAGGCCGGGGTCTGCAGGCCCCTGGGTGGGGGCTCGGCCTTACCTGATGGGAAGTCATCAGGTAGAGGTAGCTGGGGTCTGTGGGGTCGAACTGCATGATGGGATGCACAGGCTCCCCATAGGCCACTGTCACCATGCGCCGGCTGACCACTTGCATGCTCTCGTTAAGGCTGAGCTGGGGGGGCAGGAGTGTCAGGTAGTGCCCAGCAGCTCCTGCCCATCCTGCCCCTGTACCCCATGTGTGCCAAACCGCTCTGGGCCTGGAGGCCTCATGGCCAGGAGTGAAGACCTGAGTCTGAATTCTGTGCAAATGTTTGTGTCATACAAGCTGCCTTCTCTCTAGCCCTACAGGACCGAGGGCCAGAGAGAGGCTACTGGCTACCTTCCTCATGCCTCCTAGCTCACCCACTTCACACAGGGGAAACTGAGGCCCAGAGAGACCCATATTTGCCAGGCTGTGGCCCTGCCCCATCAAAGCTCCACAGCAGCTTCCAGCCCTTCACAGATGGGGAAACTGAGTCTGGGGCACAGCCCAGAGATCCAAGTGGAGGTCTACCCAGCTTCAGAGCCCCACGTGACCATCCTACCTTTAGGAGCCGCCCAGTGGCCGTGCCCAGGAAGACAGCCATGTAGTTGTTGGCACTGGCCACAGCCACTGCGGTGAGGCCCGGGGCGCGGAACACAGGGGTGGCCTTCAGAGGCTGCAGGATGGTCAGTGGGTGTTGCAGGTGGGCCGCACCACAGTCCAGCTGCTCTGGCTGCAGCTGCAAGAGATACACAGGTTGGCTCAGCTCCAGAACCTTCCACCATCCTGGCTGCCCCACAGGACGGGGTCTCAAGACTCACTGCCCCAGGTCCAGATGCCAGCAGGACCTGTCCCTATCCCAGGGTGGTTCAGGCTCATGGGGACCAGATCAGTCTGATTTTGGAAGCTGAGGGAGAACACTGTGGTCCCAGCCACCCAGGAGGCTGAGGCAGGAGGGCTAAGTCCAGGTAATTTAGAGAGACTCTTCCTAGAAATAAAGACTGAAGAGGGCTGGGTGTGACTCAGTAGAGCAACCCTGGGGCCAGTCCCTAGGGACTTCGAGAGAGGCTGGGACAGAACAGGACCAACACCCTGCCCTCAGGCCACCACTCCTGGCCTGGCAGACATCACATCACGTCTGCCTCAGTTTACCCAGTGACCCAAGGGGTCTCCTCCCTGACCCTTGGCTGGCTCCACCTCCTCCCACATGGCCCCCAGTTTGGCCAGGGACCCAGGCCCCAGGAGCTCGGCTGACCCCGAGCTGAGCCCATTGTGTCACTTAGGCCCTTCCTCACAGGAGCCAGGCAGCAGCAGAGGGCACCCGGCCCAGGCCACCCCTGCCCCGGGCCTCATGGGGGCTCCCAAGGGTGCTGGCACAAGGCGGTGGTTCAGGAGAGCTGGGTCCTCCAGGGTCTGATAGGAAAATGGCCCTACACATACTGCATCCATAGATCCCCTGCAGAGACCCGAGGACATCATGCTCACTGGGCTGGCCTGTGCCAGCCCTGGCACTGTCACCCTGAATCCTGTGGCCCTGTAAGGTCCAATCTCACAGACACGGAAACTGAGGTACAGAAGACTGCCAGTGCAATGTCGTATCACCCCCACACATGCCAGCATATGGCCCCCACTGCCGCCACATGGGGCTCTGGGGTCCCCAGAGTGCAGCATCCCGGCTGTCTTAAGGGTGCTGCTCTGAAGGGCTTGCTAGGTGCCCTGCGGTGCTGTCTTCGAGCCCGAGCCCCTGCTGTGTGCCCATGAGGTGTCGGCACAGTGGGCATCCAGGCCAGGCCACTGAAGCCCAGGCGTGAGTGCTCTTGAGCCTGCGGGTGACCTGGGCCAGCCACCTTGCTTCTCTGGCCCTCAGTTTACCCAGTGCAAGTGGGCACAGCAGCCACCGGGTGACATATCAGCCAACAACACGCCTGGCTTCTGACATGGGTGTTGCTATCATTATCGTAAAACGAAACTGGGGCTGCAGCCTGGTGGTGAGTGCGCGGCAGGACCCACTTCCAGAACAAGGAAGAGGTCCCTTACTCAGCCCTCCCACGGTTCCCAGAACTCCCAGAACAACCCTGAATCTGAAGTCCGCCCTACTGAGCCCCTTCACCCTCCATGCTAAGCCCTTCATGGGCTCCTGCTGGGCAGGGCCGCAGGGCCTTTGCCTTTGCTTCTTTCTCTGCCTGGGTGCCATTCCCAGATGGCAGCCCCCTGTTGCTGGGGATATTCTGGAACCTCTGAGGACACCTGAAATCAGGGCCCATGCTGAACCCTATATAGTTTCCTCCCAGCGCATAGGGAGGAGATACAAAGCACCGGAAAAGAATTTATATACAAAGCACCGGAAGAGAATGATAATAACACAACTGAGACAAAGTGTGGTTCAGAAAGTTGGGTGAATGTTCTCTCTCCCTCTCACCTCGGCGACCTCAGCATACAATTTCTGTTCACTTTATGATGTCAAGAACATCACCATGGGCCAGGGATTTAGCTCAGTGGTTTCACTGCCTGCTGCGCAAGTGCAAAGACCCAAGTTCGATCCCCGGTACCAAAAAAAACTCCAAAAACATCATCGTGTGCTCATAGGAAGTGCTGTAGGCTCCTCTCTGCTGGGTCTGTTTCTCCAGAGTCACTGCTCCTGGGCTTTGGGGGCCATGAATGGCTGAATCCGAGGTGACCTGGACCCCATCCTGCACCCAGGGACACTTGGAGTGGTGGCTCCGTAAGGATGTGCCGGCAGGCGAAGGCTCCCATTGGGTTGTCCTCGAGGGGACCCAGAAGAGAGCAATTGAAAATGGGTGGACTGCTGGCTTCTGGAATTTTCCACTGAACACTCAGGGCCTCGGCTGACCGAGGGGAGCTGGCACCCGGGAGTGGACCGCAGATGGGGCGGCCCTGCAGCCTCCTTCTCCCCCTGCGCTGGGCTGTGGGTGGGCGGCAGTTATGTAACTGTTCATGAATATGGATCACTCGGGCATTAAGAAATGGGCTGTGTGCAAATGAAAACTGCTAGCCCTGGGGGAGGGGGCCCAGATGACACCAGTGGGGTTCTGTGCGCCCAGCGCTGAGCTGAGGCTGGCCCAGGGGTGACCTGTGGGCCCCAAGAGGCACAGGGTGGGACCCAGCTCTGCCACCCGCCCTGACGTTCACAAGCCATTAATTCTGCACCGAAGGAATTTTCTAAAAGCCTTCCCCTAACTTTTTTTTTCTTATCCTAAAAATAAAATCCAAAAAAAATTTTTTTAAAGGAGAAGCCGCCAGCTGCTCTGAGAGATGGTACTGGTCCCAGGCTGGTGGGGACAGGGCCCCCACACACCCCTGCAGCCCCAGCTGGGCACCCCAGGCCGCCTTGACCCTGTTCCACCCCGTTGGTCCCCACAGTCCCTCAAACACCTCCCACTGTGCCTGAACCGTTGCAAATGGCCCTCCATAGCCAGGGTCCAGGCCGCGCTACACACACACACACACACACACACACACACACACACACACACACACACACACACACACACACACACACACGGTCCAGGCGCGCACATGAGTCCCCGGCACATCACCCTATCCAGACCCACACTGCCTTCTTCCCAGGGGAGCCAGCCAGCTGCCAGCTGGCCTCCAGGATGCTGCTGTACAGAGACACTTCCCTGCTCTGTGACGCCATGGTGCTGGCCGCATAAGCCTGAGCCCTCCCGGCATGGAGGCTGAGCTCTGAGGCGAATGTTTACTAAGGAAGGGGGACTAATTTTGACTGAAGTGTGAATGACTGTATTCAGCGGCTTCCTTTACAAGCAGAATGACTGAGAACAACACAGCTGTGCTGGTGCCGGGTAGCTGAGGGAGGTGTGTGACTCAACTGCACGAAGACTGCGCACAGCGACACAGGTTCCAACTCCTTAGAACCCCAGTCCCCCAGAGTGGGACACTCAATGGCCAGGTTTTGGCTCCTTCCTGAGCGTCCTCTTCCAGGGGCTGCCAGGCTCCGGGTCTGGGCCTCCATTAGACTGAGGACTATCAATCCCGAGACCGAAACTGCACCGGCTTTCTCTCCCAGGGAGCCAGCTCAGGCAGAGCTCTTGTTTCCGCCACAGCCCAGCACCCAGAGCAGGACCAGCACGGCCGCAGCTCCACGGGGTTCTTCTGGTGTCTGCTGCGGGCATGAAGCCACTGGGCAGGCACAGGGCCTGGGCTGCTCCCCTGCTCCCAGAGGGTGCACAGAAGGTAATGTAGCCCCCAGGAAGGAATGAGGACTATGTAACGTCAATGTGAGTTAGTGGGGAGTCATGTTTAAAGCTGGTCTCTTCATTTTGGCATGTGGTAACGAGATGGGGGCAGGGGAGCTGGGGGAGGGTACCCAGGAACTGCCTGTGCTATCTTTATAACTTTCCTGTAAATCTAAAATTATCCCCAAATAAAAATGTTTATTAAAAAAAACCACTTTGCAAAGTAGGTCGTGGCCCCTCTGCAGCTCAACAGCCTTCAATTGCTCCCTAGTGCTCTCCACAGAAGCCCAGTCTTGGCTCCCGGGCCTGTGCCCAGCCGGCCCTGACCTCTGGGTCTGTCTCAGGACCCTTGTCCAGGCCCAATGTTCCATCAAGATGGGCTCCTGACTGGGACCAAGACCTGAGGGAACTCAGCTCCTCCTCCACTGGGCCAGAACCAGGGAGCAGGCAGGGACTGGGCAGGGCAGGGTCAGGTCAGAGGTGAAATGCCTTAGAACCTCCACCCATAAGATCTGCCTCCCACCTCAGCACATGCTGCTTCCGGAGCACCTCGGCTCCACTGAGGGTAAACTGAGGCACGGGGGAACTGGGTCCTACTGTGTGCCACCTTGGAGGGGGCAGAATGGGCTCAGCTCTGGGGCCACATACCAGGGGTAAGCAGCACCTCCTGGGGTGCCCAACAGGCTTCTGTCCCCGTCCCTCCCTCCCCAGCTCCTGCCCGGGACGTGCTGTCCCCCCTCCTCCCCTACAGGTGACAACTCAGGGATACTACAATCCTCTCCCGGCGGACTCACACCTTCTCCCAGGCCTATCTACCACACTCAGGGGCCCAGGGCCACCTACAACCTTATGGGCACAGCCAAGGGGACCCAGCAGTCTGGAGCTCTCTGGGTACAGGGATAGGAGGTGGCACACAGGTCCTGTTCTCTCCAGGGTGCTGCTCCACAGTACAGGAAGCCAAGGCACTTGCCTGGCCATGCCAGGGCCACCACCCTGCCTGGGGCTCAGGCACCCACGCCGAAGAGACCTGGGCCATGAGTGGGGGAACCTCAGCTGGCTCCCAGCCTGGCTTCCACCCCAAGGCGGCTGCCTCATTATTCATCTGATCAGAGCACAGTGCTCAGCGTCCTAATGGAGCTGGAGTGTCCTCCTCCCGCAGGACTGATTTATGGTGTCAGTGTGGTGGCGCAGGCCCAGGCCTGCCTGGGGCTCTGTCCAAGTCCAAGATGAACCCATTGCCTCCTCCTGGCCCCCGGGCAGTGGTGTCAGGACCCAGGGAGTAAAGGTGACAGGTGGAGCCTCCTGCCTGGTCCACCTTTGTTCCTTGTGTGACCCCAGCAAGTCCCTTAACTCCCTGTGCCTCTGCCGTGCAAGTCACTTGGTGTCCAGGGGATGGAAGGACAGACTGCAAGTACAGAGCTTCATGGGGCACACAGATCAGACAGTGGTGATATGGGCAGTGGCCTGCTGGTGGCCAGGGCCCTCCACTCTGTTCCCCTGAAGCCCACCAAGACCCAGAACACAGACAGGACACAGAGGCCTGGGGGTATGTGAGCTGCCGAGGTCTCAGCTAGGAAAGCCTGGGGTGGGGGAAGCTGTCAGGTGTCCATGGGTGACGGCCACCCATCCCAGGGTTAAGGGGAGCTGCAGACCTTGGGTGGTCAGGACTCTGCTGTGGGTGTGCAAAAGGACCTGACACTTGCACACCCAAAGGGCCAAAGCACTCACTCCTCCCTGGGAGCTCAGAAATGACGGCCATATGGCTCTTCTGGCCTCCAACATCCTCAGGAGGCTGCATTGGCCCAGCCCAACCTGAAGGGGCTCCAAGTCTCCATGTCCCTGCCTGAGTGCACTCAAAGAGCAGGAGCCCAGGGTCACAACTAGCCAGTGATCAACCTCCAGGGCCTGCCAGTAGACTCCAGCCAGTCTGGATCCTGACTTCCCTTATACAGCTGTGTGGCCCTGGGCATGCCTGTTGTCCTCTTGGGCCTCAGTTTCCCCACCATGGGGTGTGGATCAGCCCTGATTGTCCCGAAATCCCAGGGGTCTCTGCCAGCATGCTCAGCTCCAGGAAGATTTCTCCTGGCCCCAGGCCAGGGTTCAATACAAAGCCATTCTGCAAGTGCCCCCTCCACTCCCACCTGGCATTTCAGACCCTAAACTGGTATAGAAAACACCTTCCCATCATGCGCCAACCCACCTACCCACCGCACGCCAGAGAGCTGCCACAGAGCTTTCCACTTTCACTATAAAAAGACACCTTGCAGGGTGTCGCAGCGTCTGTGCCCCTGCTCCTTCTAATCTAAACACACAACAATGTGGTCATTTGAAGACTGAGGACGCTGGGGGATGGGCATCACATGCAGCCTGCCCCCACGGTGCTGGGCGACCCCGAGCAATAAGGGTGGCTCTACTGTCCTCATTTTACAGATGAGAAAACTGAGGCGCAGAGAAGTCCTGTTGCTGGCCTGTGGTCACAGACAGGAAGTGGGGCTGGGATCTGAACCGGGGCAAAGTCTGAGCCTTTAGCCTGCAGCTAGGGATGGCAGCTGTCACCCCCAGTGGGATCTCCACCCAAGCATACCAGAAGCACAGCTTCGGGCCCACAGGGGGGCGGCACTCAGGGAGAGTGAGGCCACATCTGTGTGGCCTTGGGGTGAGGAGGCCTTGGCTGCCATCCTGGGCCGTGTCCCTGGAGAGGCCCTGCCCCGGGAGAAGAGGAGAAAGCACGGCCTGGCCTGCCGCCTTTGGCAGTGTGAGTCACTGCAGGGGTGGGAGAGGATGGATGGGAGGGGACAGACCGTGGGAATCAAGACAGCTCTTGCCAGAGGGGGAGGGGAGGCAGCAGACAAGGAGGGCTCTCCAGGCTCAGGCTTGCTGCAGCCCCCTGGGGTGGCCTCAACCCAGCCTCCCCTCCTCTCATCCATGTCTCCAGCCCCAGACCCCCAACCTGGCCTCCTGGGGGCTGGCCCTGTCCCTTCTTCTCACACACAGCCTTGACCCTCGCCCAGGGGGAGGAGTGCTCCCTGGACGTCTGCTCATCACCCACTGGACCTTTATTTTCAGGGGCCCACAGGCCGCTGGAGAGAAGGAATGTGTGAGCCCGAGGTGGGCACGCCCATGGCAGGAATTAACCGGGAGCCTCGGGGACCTTCGGGGACCTCAGAGAAGGTTGGGCTGGGCTCCACATTCCACTGTCTGGGTATCATCTGGGGCTCAGGGAAAAACATGGGGATCCACAGGCCGCAGGGAGGAGTGACCTCAGGCTGGGGACTCCATAGGGGACTCCCACAAGGCCCCTCCGGCACCCCTCTGTCACAGTGCCCAAGGCCAACACATATGACCCATAACGGGCCTCCTGCTCATATTCAACTCAGCCTGAGACAGCTACACCCCTCACCCACTGGGATCCTGCAATTTCCCTGACTGCCACCAGCTGCCCCCTCCCCAGCACACACCCCGCCCCAACACACCACACCACAGCCTCAGCAAGGCAATCTCAGCACAACTCAGAAGCTGAGGCAGGATAGCTGCCTCCAAATCCCCCTGTCTGCCTTGCCGGCTGTGTGATCTTGGATGAGGAACTTACCCTCTGTGCCTGGGATGGGGATGGAAGGCAGCTGTGGGCACTGAGACCTGTGACATGTCCTGTGTGTGGCAGGCACTCCACGGGTACTACTGTTTACCCCACCTCTGCCATGCGTATCAAAGACTAAATACCAGCAAATATTTGCTGAAGGAGTGAATGAAAGCTGGCCTTAGCCAGGCGTGGTGGCACACACCCATAATCCTAGCGCTCAGGAGGCTGAGGCAGGAGGATCACTGGGAGTTCGAGGGCAGCCTGGGCTACATAGTGAGTTCAAGGCCAACCTGAACTACACAGCAAGATCTTATCTATAAAATAAGTAAAGTTAGCTTTGGCACTCACTTTGCCAACCATGGCCTCCTCCCGAGTTTACTTCAAACCCACTTTCTCTGCCACACTCCACCCACTGCAGGCCCCTGGCCAGTAGCACACAGACCTGTCACCACTCTCCCTCAACTGCAGGGCCATCAGTGCAGCCGTGGCCTCTGGCACGCCTGCCACACCGGCACCTGTCCGCCACTGCCCCCTAGATCGTACCCAACGCACACCTGTGCCACCCCCTCCTGCACTCGGTTTGCGCATCTCTGCACCTCTCCCCCTGCGCCCCTTGCCCTGGACGCACCTGGAGGTTGCGCTTGCGCTCGCAGGCCGGGCCCGTGCCCTGCACCACGCTGTCCAGCACCGCCACCACCCCGGCCGCCGGCTCCACGAAGCAGGCGGCGCGTGCGGAGCGGATAGCAGCCTGCACGTCGGCGAAGAGGAAGGCGCAGAGTGCGGCGGGAGCAGGCGCGGTGCGGGGCGCGGGGATCGCCGGGGGCCGCTCGAAGACACCGAAGAGGCGCTCTCGCGCGGGGAACACGGACACCAGGCGGCTGTAGAGGTCACCGCGGCCCGCGCCTCCCGCGCACTGCAGGCCTAGCTCAATGTAGGACTCAGTGAGCTTCTTGGCGTCGCCGCGCGGCAGGCAGATGCGCGCCAGCAGGCTCCGCGCCTGGCCGTCCTTGTCGCCCGCTCGCGCTTCGCTAGTGAACGCCAAGTAGGCGTAGGGCTGCACACCCGGCGGATGCAGGAAGGCGCGCACGAAGCGCAGCCGGTGCCGCTCCTTGGCGCCCTGCTTGATCTTAAGCACATTGTCGTCCGACGGGTTCAAGTCGAAGGTGAAGAGCCGCGCCGGGTCGCCTTGCGCGTCCAGGGAGCGGATGGCCACCTCGGGAGTGTTCTCGAAGCGGTGGTCCTCTAGGCTGCGGTTGCGCGGGAAGAAGGCGCTGCCGAAGCCCGTGTATGTGGCGCCCACGAGCAGCCGACTGCCCCGCGCGCCCGCGGCTGGCGGCAGCACGAGTGCCACGGTGGAGGCGTCGGCGTGGTTGGCAGCCACATTGAGCATGCTGGGGAACACGGCTACGGGCGCGGCGGGCGGCGCGGCGGGCGGGAAGCGCACGGCCAGCGCTGAGATGTTGCCCCGGCGCCGCAGCTGACAGAAGCCCTGGAATACCGAGCCGCATGCCACCACCAGGCCCTGGCGCTCGTCCAGCTGCAGGATCTTGTTGTGGTTGTCGGTGAGGCGCCGCGGGTGCTCGCACGAGGCCTGCGGCAGCTGCGGCGCGTGGCACAGCGGGCTGTCGCGCACGGGGCCCACGGCCGCCTCATCCTGTAGGCTCAGGTCGCCGCCCGACAGCTGGTACAGGCGGTTCACGGCCGCCAGGTACACGGTGCCCGACGCACCGTCCAGCGCGAAGTTGTTGGTGGGCGTGGGCGAGGCGAAGCGGCGCTGCACCTCCAGTCCGCGGGCCGGGTCGGCGAGCAGGAGCAGGAGCAGCAGCGCCCCCGGCCGGGCGAGCCCCGCGCGCGACGACGGCGGAGAGGATGAGAGCGGCGGGGCGCGGGCCGCGGGCGCCCGGGCGCGGCGAGCCATCCGGAGCGCGAGCGGCACGGCTAGTGCGCCGGGCGCAGCGCGGCCCGAAGCCGGAGCCGGGGGCGGGCCCGAGGGGGGGCAGGGCGGGGCGGGGGCGGGGGGCGGGCCTGGCAGCGGCGCGCTTCCTGCCCGCGCCAGCCGCCCCCGGCCCCGGGGAGCTGCGGAGTCCGCGCGCGGCTCGGCCCGGAGCGGGGAGGGGCGGCCCTGAGCAGGAGGGCACGCCCCTCACCCCTCCACGAGGAGCCCGCCCAGCCACTGGTCCCCGCCCCTGGCCCCCAGCACCTTGAACCACGCCCACCCCATCCCACTCCCGTCCCTCCCCGCCCATCCGCTCCGCCCCCAGTACCCCGGCCCCGCCCCTCCCACGCCTGTCCCGCCCACCCCACGGAGGCTGCGTGCGGTCCCCCTGCCCGCTCCCCACCCGCTTCCTTATCACCCACCCGAGCTCGCCAGGCGTGGTCCCTGTCCCCTTCCAGTCCTCTTCGCGCCCGGTCTCCACCCCTCGCTACCCCCCCCCGCCCCACTCCACCCCACCCCCCGTCCTGGCCCCTGAAGAGCACACCAAAGCCACCAGACGGGGACCCCAGCTCCTTTAGACGGGTTGGCAGGCAGCAGGGCCCAAGGACCCAGAAGGGCCAGTGAGGACGCGTCTGGATCCCCAGAGCTGCGCCCCGCCGGCACCGGCCAGGCACTACCCATGTTCTGAGAGGACCCACGACGGGGACAGGCGGCACCCAGACCCCCTCGAAGGCGGAGCTGTTGCTTCCCAGTTCGCAGATCGGGAAACTGAGTCCTGGGGGTAGAGGGCAGGGCCCCAGCCCCCTGACAGCCCGGGTCGTGTGCCCCGCCCTGTAGGAAGGAAGGGCCGAGCTCTCCTGTGCCCAGCACCCGAGGCTCCCTCCACTGGCCGGAAACTGAGGCCCCTTGCACAACCGGCCAGCCCGGGAGGGGTCCTGCGCCATGTGTGGGGGGCGATGCCACCTGCGCCTCTCCCCCTGCTTCGTCTCTGCGCCCCAGCTCCATCTCCTCCGCCCTCTTCCCTCCTCCTCCGCCTCCTTCCTTCCTTCCTCTCCCTCCGATCCTGCAGCTCCCCCCACAGAGCCCTGAGGAGAATGCGCTGTGCTCACCACAGCCATTGTCTAGCTCTGGACGACTTCCTGCCGCTGATCAGGACTGGGGCCACCGTGGGGGTGACTGGGGCTAGACTGCAGGGAGGAGGTGCTGTGCTTCGGCAGGCAGGGGCGTCCCTCTCTGAGCCTCAGTGTCCTCGCCTGTAAGACAGGGACCATCTTGCCAGGTGAGGTGACGCGTGCCTGTCATCCCAGCACTCGGGAGGCTGAGGCAGGAGGGTCACCCTGAGTTCAAGGCCTGGAGTGAGACTGTTTCAAAGAAAAAAAAGGAAAGAAAGAAATGAGGCCCATTCTGATGGCTCCCTAAGTCGACTGTGACACCTAGGGAATGACCCTAACAGAGGTCATCTGGCCTGCACGTCATGGGCACTTGGCTAACCCTGGTCCACTAGAGGTCAAAGCCCAGGCCAGCAGGGCCACCCCCTCCACACCACCCCGGCAGGGCTGAGTCCTTGAGCCCTTTCCTAGAAGCACCAGCAGGGGAGAACTCGAAGCCAGACCTGGGGCTTCTGGTGGGGCAGGGTGACAGAGGAGGGAGGAGTGCACCCCAGGTCTTGGCCTGCTGGGTGCCGGGGTGCCCTCCTGAAGGGGTTTGAGGAGAGGGTGGGTGGCCAGTGCCAACCCTAAGCACGCGAGTGCCCGTGGCTGTGGAAACTGGCTGTGGTGGCTGGCGTCTGTCCCTGTCCCTCCTCAGTAGGAAGAAGGACTCAAACCCTAAAGTGGCACTGGCTTTCTCAAGTCCGCTTCCAGCGCCTGCTTCTTGCCACACATACAGCGGTGGGAATTGCCTGAGAACCAGGCGCCAGGCACAGGGACGAGTGGGAGGCCAAGGTGACAGCAATGCGGGGCACATCCCTGTCCAGGCTCAAGGCTGGTGGCTGGGCCTTCCCCACACCCGTCTCCAGCGCTGCCTGTCCCCTCCATGCTCCGGCTGCCCTGGCTGTCTGGGACAGGGAGGAGGAGGGCAACAGCAATACCAGGAAGGGGAGGAGGTGGAAATGTTTTTCTTCTTCAACTAGAAAAAACAACAGTGGGCCGAGCTGGCTGGAGGAGGGATCCTGCCTGCGCCCTGTCCCCATCTGCCTTCCGCCCCAGCCCTGCCTGTTTCCCCACAGGAAGCTCCCGACGCGCAGTTCCTCCCTGCGCCTTGTGGCCAGGAAGCTGCTGGTGACAAGGCCAGGACACGACCACCGAGGCTCCCTGCAGACGGGGCTGCTGCCTATGCCACCCGCTCGGCCAGCCCTGCCCCTCACCATGGCACCGAGCCCAGGGTGACCGCGCTGGCGCCTCTCTGTGAGCCTCACTTTCTGTGATATATGCCACAGGGCTGCTGGAGCTGGAGCGATGCAGAGGCTCTGAGAGGCCCCAGGGCCACCCGAGGCCACACCGTGCCTGTCCCTTCCTCGTGGCCCTCATGTGAAGTCAGACATTCCCTGCAGGCCCCAGCTCCAGGGAAAGCCAGGCTTTCCCTTCTGTACCTGCTCCCACTGCCAAAGCACCCTCCTGCCACCCTGGGGTGCAGGAAATGGTTCTCATTCCTGGGTGTGAGTGGTGCCCTCTGACACCCATGTCCTTGCCCTCTGTGGCTGGGGGACGAGCGCCCACGGCAGGCGCCTGGCCTGGGCTTGGCCTTTGTGCTCTGTGAGGGGACAATGGGCGGCATTCTCAGACGCCCTGTCATGGGCCGCTCTGCTGGGGCCGTGGCTTCACAGTGAGGCCTCTGTCCAGTGCCACGGCGAGGGCACGGGCCCCACCCACGTCCCAGCCCTGAGACAGGACAGGAGGGAGGCATGGGCTGTGCAGTCCTACTGTGTGTAGCTGCTTCCCGGCTGGGCCTTGCACAGAGCCAGGGCTAGTGGCTGCTGGACAGGTAAGCTGAGGCCAAGAGGTGTGGCACTGGGCCTGTATCCTGGCTGGGCAGGAACCCAGGGACCAGCAGTGGCTGTACCTGAGGCTCCGTGATTGCACAGTGCAGCCTGAGCTGGGCACAGGGCCCTCCTATCACAAGGCAGGGACTGAGTCCTCTGCAGAGGGGACACTGAGGCTGCAGAAAGAATAAATAGCGGTAGCAGAGGCCCCTCAGCCCTTCCGTGGGTGCCCAGTCCCAAGCACCTTGTGCATGTTAATTTATTTGAACCTACAACAGTCCTACCAAGAAAGTAACGTTATCCCACCCATTTATAGGTAGGGAAACCGAGGAGGGGCCATGCCTTTTCCACAGCCGGCAGCTGGCAGGTGGCAGAGCCCTACTTTTCTGTTTTTGCCATCTGGGAGGGGACCTGGGGCCTGGCGCTTGCTGGCAGGCACTGAGCACTAGGCCTAAGGACTGAGGTGGGGTGTCTGAGGCCTAGCCTGGCACACACTTCCTCCAGCCCATCCTGGGTGGTCACAAGGGCAGAGCTGTTCCCCCACCAGGTCACCCTTAGTGACAGCATAGATACTGCAAGGACCCACTTGGGCTCTGAATCTGGAAAGGGAAAGGGAGGATGAGGGGTGAATGCTCACACAGGGGTGATGAGAGCCTGGCATGGACCAGCAGGACCCAGGTCTGCCTGTCTCCCCGAGGCCCTGGCCCCTCCTGCTATCCCAGAACTCCAGGGTTTTAGGGGCCGTCAGTCACCTGAACTCTGCTTAGGGGAGTTCCGTGTGCCCTTGGGTAGTGACTCCTGCTGGCCTTGGGAGTTCCAGACCTTGGCTCTGGACGGTTTAACCCCTGAGCTCAGGTGGCCCAGCAAGACCTTGGATTGTCTCACCCCTGCCCTTGAGTTGTCTACTTCTGGCCTCAGATGGTCCAGCCTCTGGCCTTGGGTGGTCTAGCCTGTGACCCCAAATGGCCCACCTCTGACCTTGCATGGTCCAGGTCTGGCCTGAGGCTCTGCAGCTCAGCCTCCCTTTCCCTGGCCGAGCCCCGTCTGCTGAGGAACTTGGAAGTGGTTCTTCAGGGACTTTTGGGTGACATCATTGCTCCTTACTCAAAAGCGGCCCTGCTGACCGCAGCCAGCTGTCCTGGGATGAGCCACCATCCTCAGCCTGTACTTCCCCCTACACTTCCCCATCCCTACTGAGAAGCTGCCCCTGACCCCCAGCTGGGTCCCGGGTGTCCCTGAGTCCCCACCCCTTGTCCCCAGACACTCTCGCTGTCCGGTGCTCCAGCGGGGACCTCGGTTTTTGCAACAGCTCCTCCCCCAGCCAGGCTCATGTCAAGCTGGGCTGTGCAGGGTCCCTGTGTCCCCTGTCACTGGCAGGAGTGGGCTGGGCATGCTCACCAGGGAGGATGAATGGTGATATCCCCTCTCCTCTCTGGGTCCCACTCATCACTCGCCTCTGGCAGGGAGGGCCTCAGCCCCTCTGCAGCCCCCTGGTGGGCAGCAGCTTGGCTGGTGGTGTCTGCAGTTTGTGCCCTCAGTACCCAACACAGGCCACAGAGATGGGCACCTGTACCTGGCACATGGCAGGAGCCAGGCCTACAGGATTGGGCTGGAAAAGCCCTTTCATCTGGATAGAAGCTACCAGTGTGTGCAGAGTGGCCACATGGGCAAGAAGATATGGCTCTGGGTGAAGGGCAAGTCCCGGCCATGCAGTGCTGGGTGGGAACATCTGGGGGTGACAGGGGGGCAGCAAGTGCAAAGGTCCCGGGGCCTCATGGCCATGGCTCTGGCCCTTTGCCTCTGCTCTCAGTAAGCGGGGAGGAGTTAGAGTTGGGGAGTCTTGGCGCCTCGGCAGATGCTTCAGGCCCATCTCTGACTTCTGCTGTCCCTGCCGGCTTCTTCCAGGTGAAAGTGCCCCATGCCCCACGCCCCACCCGAGTGGCTATGTGCCCTGGTTGACCAGCAGGGCCACAGCTCTACGCTGGCTGTCCCAATGATCTCTGTACCCAGGTCCCCACTACCCAGGGAGTCCAGACGTCCTGTCCCTTCCCCCACCTGCTGTCCCTCCAGCCAATGCTACTTCCCAAGGGTCCTTTCCTGTCTACTTTCTTTGTTTTTTTTTTTGGTACCAGGGATTGAACTCCGGACCTTGTGCTTGAGAGGCAGGCGGCAGAACCACTGAGCTAAATCCCCAGCCCTCCTGTCCACTTTCTGCAAGCTCAACCCTGAAGCCAACTTGGGTAAAGGGGGTGGTGCTCCCTCATCCAGGCTCCGAGTGCCTTGTGATCTTGAGGAGTTGTGCAGCCCCTGCCTGGGGGTGATGCCTGCTGTGTGGTCTGTGACTGATATCTGCAGAGGGTGTCAAGGTGCTATGTCCTGCCCCGTGGGTGAGGGTGGGAATAGTGGCCAGGGGCAGCTCCTGGTGCCCTGAGCTCACCCAGTCCCTGCCACCCAGCCCACCGTGAGCAGGAAGCAGTGTTCCACCAAGCCACAGATGCGCCTGGAAGGTGACACCACTGCAGGAAGTGGGGGGGGGGGAGCTGGTGAGGTCAGCATCATTGTCCTCCCCACCTGGGTCCTGCAGTTGTCACTGTGACCCTCACAAGCAGAGGAGCTCCTGGGCGCACCGCAGAGGCCAGGGCCAGCCAGGATCACAGGGACACAGCAGGAGAGACGTCCCTGGATCCCATAACTGCTGGGGCCACCAGCATATGCAGGTGGTGATGGCTGCAGGACCCTAAAGTCACCCTGGAGTGTTAATATTCTGCTGGCCAGGCTGAGCTCCCAGAAGGGGTGCAAACCCTGGGGTGGCTGGGCAGGGTCCACCTGGCCCATCCTGTACCAGAGCACAGGCCCTGTGGATAGCTGAGCAGAGGGTGGAGGGTGCAGGCATTTCCACTTCCCCTTTCTCACTTCCCCCTTGCCTGGGCTGGGCACTGCCTCCCCAGGGTGTGGGCACTGGACCCTTGAGGGGACCTGCAGGACATGGGGCTCAGGAGAGACAGCATGAACCCCCAGATACATGACCTCTGGATGGGGGATTGTGTGAATTTTCTGTTTCCCTCCAAGAATCATAGGTGTTAAAAATAAACTTGGGGGCCAGGGGTTTAGCTCAGTGGTTCCACCGCCTGCCTTGTAAGCGAAAGGTCCCGATCGATCCCCCATACCAAAAAAAAAAAAAAAAAAAGCAGTAAAAATAAACTTGGAAGCCAGGCATGGTGGCTCACCCCTGGGTCCTGGCACCTGGGAGACAGGCAGGAGGATTACCAGGAGTCCAAGGCCAGACTGGACTACATAGTGAGACCCCCTCTCAAAATAAATAAACACACATGCCTGGGGGAGATGCTACACACTTGGGATATGAACTTCTAGGGGGACAGAGGCTAAGGTGCGGCTATGACAGCCTGGACAAAGTGGGCCAGGGCCCTGAGTAGTGGGGCCACTGGGGCTGTAGCTCCTGTCACCTCCCCTCACCTGAGGGACAGATGGGAAGGGAGCCAGAGGAGGCACCCCCTGTCTGTTTGCCCCAAACCTTCCATTGTTACAGCTCCCGGGATGACACTGGTGAAACCCAGCCCCCCAAGTCCCTCTGCTGTGGCCTGTGCCTCAGTTTCTCTGGGGGTTGGGAGGCATTGCTGAGGACCATGTGAGTATCAGCTGGTGTATGGTGAACGCTGGTGTTGGGGACACGTGCACCTGGGGTCAGGGGCAGGGCAGGGACACAGGGCCTGGGCGGTGGGCCTGCTGTCTGTCCGTGTCCTCACTAGCCCTCAGCTACCATGGGCTGGGCTTGGGACGCCACAATGGGGCCCAGACCTGTGGGCGTCACAGCGTCTACCCATTCTGGGCAGTGAGACTGGGGGGCCCAGAGGGGCTGCTGGGAAGTGAGGACTGTGGGCTGGGGTTCCTGCCTCAGCCCTCACTGGGGATGCTCGAGGTAGCTCAGCTGGGCAGCACTGCGGTCCACATCTCACAGAAGGGGGCACTGAGGCCCAGAGAAGCAGACTCCCTGCCTGGGGTCATATACGGTGGACTCCGGCCCCGCTGTGCCTGTGTCCTCACCAGGGCCTCTTCTGAGTCTGACTCACCCTTTGCTTTCTCTCCTCAGCAACCCCTGCCTCAAATTGCAAGCCTAGGGTGACAGAAGCCTCTGAATTCTCCATGGACGTCGAGAGCAGAGCCTGGCACAGCCCCACACAGGGCCAGGCCGGAGCGAGAACCCTGGCGGGCAGTCAGGAGGGGAGAACACAGAGCCCCTGCATCCCCCACCCCTCTCCTCATCCTCTGCAGGCCGGAAGGAAGCCCAGGCGGGAGTCTGGCCCTCAGCTCCCAGATGAGGAGAACTCGCTCAGAAGGAAAATAACATCAGTGCCATTGTCCCGGCTCCAAATCCTGCCTGAAAAACAAAGCCAGCCCCACTGCAGCCGGGGATTCCCTGGCAAAGCCTCAGCCCGGCAGCCTGGTCAGGGCGGCGCAGACCCGCAGGGAGGCAAAGGGGTCAGCACCTGCAGTGGAGACTCCCGTGTACCCCACAAGCCCGGCAGCTGCCGCCAAGGGCTGCAGAGGCGGCTGGGGAGGAGGACGGTAGGCGGCGCCCCCTGAACATCTGGCGACTTCTGCCCACTCCTGGACAGCTGTGTGCGGCTCTCAAATTTCAACCCACCTCTCTCCTCCCCCGCAGCTGGCTGTGTCCACTCCTGGATCCACCCCAGGGCCCGGGCAAGGGGGACAGGAGGCACAGAGTGTGGGGGATGGGGTGGGGGTGGCCCGTGGGCTGGGAGGAGGCCCTCGGGGGTTTCTGTCCTGCTCCAATCCCTGGGGCACCTGGTGGCTGTGAACCTGACATGGCATCTGAGATCCATGTCTTGAGGGGCCTGCCATGCTGCATCCACCTTGGCCCCTGCACCGGGCCCCCTTTGGGGTCCAGAGCACCTTACTGCCTAAGCCCTGCCTGCTCCCAGGGTGCAGGGTGGAATCCGATGGGGACCTGAGCTGAAGGTGCTGTGCTGGCAGCTTGAGGGGGCAGGACCCCAGGACCCCAGGACCACCCTGCAGGGTGAGGCCCCTCCTCTATCCCCTTCCTTCCCTCTGACCCCTACCAAGCTGAAAGTGCCAGCCCGAGTGTTGTTCAGGCCTCTGGGCTCCAGGCAGGCTGGCTGGAAACAGGCACAAGATGTTTGTCCAGGCGCTTGGCTGGGCCTGGAGGAAGGAGGAAGGGGAGGAAGGGCCAGAGCGGGCAGAAGCCCAGTCAGCAGCTGGCCTCGCCCTCCACACCTCCAGAGGCAGGCAGCGCCTGTGGGCCACATCGCACCTGCTGAACAACAGGACTGTGCTGTGTGGGGACCTGGCCTGCACAGAGGTGTGCAGACGTGGGAAGGCGGACGGACACCTGTGGGCACCTAGAGGGAGCAGCTCTGGAGCGGGGAGAAAATAGTTCTCTGTTGCTATGCCGCTAGCCAGTGGAATTTGTCACGGCAGCCACCTGACCCCAGAACCTCTCTGCCTGCAGTGAGAGTGGCCGGCACCCGCCCCCAACAGAGCCCATTTCTTCTCCTCAGGGCGCTGCCTCTCAGCACCCAGGTCTGGGCCTGGGGTGGTGGCACTAGCCTGCAGCTCCAGCCCTCTGGGAGGCTGAGGCAGGAGGATTGGAAGTGCGAACCCAGCCTGGGCAACTTAGCAACTTGGCAAAACTTGTCTCAAAATAAAATAAAATGCTGTGACGTAGCTCTCAGGCGAAGGCCCTGGGGCCCCTGCCCACGTGAAACAGAAACAGGCCCTCCCTGGCCAAGGCGTCACCCAGGTGTCATCATGCCCCAGTGGGGCAGCGCCTGGGGCCAGAGTGGCAACAGTAGTTGGGCAGGAAAGACTTGCCTGAGGCAGGGGGTGGCCTCTGCAGCCCCAGTCTAGTAGGGAGGCTGGGTGGCCATACAGGCGGCACCCGGGGAACCCAGCCCACAGCTTCTGACCTGGGGACGAAGGGCTGGCAGCGAAGGAGGAACTGAGGCAGGGGAACCAGGGGTGGGGCCGGGGAGGGTGGCAGTGACCCTGCCCACCCTGTGATATCCCCTCCTTGCAGGTCGGAGGGGATCAGCCTCTGTGACAGGGCCCCAGCAAGCCCAAACCATGGCCCCTCAGATCAGAGCACCCACAATGAGGTGCCATCAGGAGGGGTCCCGTGGGTGATGCTGGCACTGGGCCCGGACAGAGTGGTGCTGAGACACCTGTCAATCAGATCAGCACTGGACTAGGGCCCCAACCCTGCCAGTGGTCACCGCCACCCCTGCCTCTGTCCCCTTTGCTGTCAGGTCCTGGTGGCGGCTGAGCAGACAGACCTTGGCCTCTACCCGACCTTCATCTTGGTGCTTCCTGGTCGGGTGTGGTCACTTGTGACCCAGAGCAGAGCTCTGCTTGGAACTCCCATGTCATGTGTGCATCTCGGACTCAGGTGGGCTCTGGACTGGGGCCCCCTGTACCTCAGCTGGAGGCAGGGAGACTCAGGACACTGGTGGTCCCTGGACGGGCGCTCCGGAATCCACACTGGACACGTGGCTGAGATAAAGGGGACTTGGCTGAGGCCGGCAAGAATGTGGGATGTGGGACATGGGGACTCGCCATGCCGAGGCTGGGAAGCCATTCTGGAAAACCACTTGGCTTCTTTTACAGAAGCCTAACACAGACGCAGGCGGCCCAGAACCCGACAGCTACACGCCCTGCTGGGTGCGGCCCCCTCTCCTGGACATGTCCTGTGTTGGCCACTCGTGGGACCCCTGGGAAAGGCAAAGTCCAGAGGACAGGAAATGCGGTGGCCTGGGCTGAGCTGGGCACTGGGCATTGGCTCTTCCCGGGAGCTGGGAAAGCCTCATCTTCTGGAAACTTTATGGGGCGTGATCGTGAAACAATCCAGCAGACTTCATGTTTGAGAGCTGTCCAGTTCCCTCTGTGTGTAAAATGCATCCATCCCAGCTGGACAGTAGCCCAGGCTTTCAATCTCAGCATTCTGGGAGGGTGAGGCAGGAGGATCCCGAGTTGGAACCCAACCTGAGCAACTTAGTGATCTAGCAAGACCCTGTCTTACAGCAAATAATAGTTTTTAAAAACGACTGGGGATGTAGCTCTGTACAAAGGCTCTGGGTTCAATCTCCAAACAGAAGGCAATGCAACATCCTTCAGGCTAGCCTGGCTGTGCCAGGCCTCTGGCAGCAACAGGGGACAGAGCTGGGTCCTGGGGCTCCTGGTCTGTCGGGCGGAGTGTGGGGGACCCAGAGAGGACAGGAGCCCATCCCTCCCACAGTCCCTGCCTCCAGGGAGGACTCAGCCTCTGCTTCCCCTGTGGTCCAGATGCCCCCAGGCCCCTGGGGACACTGCTGGGGACACTGCTGCCCCTCGCAGGGGGGTCGAGTCTGGGGTAGGAGGATGCGAGGGCTCAAGGTGGGAGCTGCAGCCTGAGAAGCTGCAGGGCCTCAGGTCACCCACGTGGAGGGCGGGGCCCGGGCATGAGTACGCTTTTCGGCATGACCGCCAGGCGGCGACAGAGACCGCGCGGTACCTGTGCGAGTCCACAAACCGGAGCCGCCTTCGGGTTTGCGGGGACTGGGTCATGGGACCAGGGACTGAGTCAGGGCAGCGCCCCAGCGCTGACCCAGGCGAGTCTGCGCTGCCGTCCCTGGAGGGGAGGTGGCATGCGCGGCCTGCCTGTCCTTCATCACCTTGCTTTCTCTCTCTTTTTTTTTTTTTTTGAGACTAGGCCTGGCTTTGTAGTTCAGGCTGGCTCTGAACTATGTAGCACAGGCTGGTCTGGAACTTGTGGCGACCCTCCTGCCTCAGCCTTCCGAGTGCTGAGGGGTGTGCCACCACACCTGGCTCCCTAGTCACCTTACTCACTTTCAGGGATGGGGATCGAACCAGGACGCCTGCCACCACCCCACACCCTGTCCTTTTCTCTGTGATTTGGAGACAGTCTCGCTGAGCGGCCCAGGCTGTGCACCAGCTTGCAATCCTCCTGCCTTAGCTTCCTGAGTAGTTGGCATCACAGGCCTGCGCCACAGTGCCTGACACCCTTATTTATTTTTTCACCTTTATTTATTTGTTTATTTATTTAAAAAATTTGTTTATTACTTGTTGCCCAAGGGAGACTCTCGGGGATCCTCCTGCCTCAGTCTCAGGAGTCCCTGGGGATCACAGGCATCCACCACTGTGTCCGGCATCTTTTTAATTGTTTCCATTTTATATTTGCAGTGCTGGAACAAAAGCCAGGGTCTAACGTCTGGTAGCAAGTGGTCACCACTCGCTGCCCCTGGCCCCTCCCCTTTATTTTTCGTATTTTTGTTTTCACCTTTGTTTAGCTGAGGTTTATTCAGTAAGGTTTCAGTCTGACCCGGTGAGCAGCGGGGTGCCTGCAGAGGATCCTGGAGCTGCGATGTTCGATGTTCGGGTCAATGTCACAGAGGGCGTCCTCTCTTTCTTCCCTCCTGGGATGTGTCCAGGGGCCCACCCACTGCCAGTGCGATACCTCGGAGGTCCCCTCAGAGTCCAGTGGGGCTGCCAGTGCGCTGTCACAGCCAAAGCCCCTGGTGTATTTGGGGGTGGTTGGGGGACATGGTGAGAAGATGGCTCTTGGAGGAGGAGGGGTCCTGGGCAGTGGGGGCCAGGCCACGGGCACATGGGCTTGGATGGAGCTGGCGGGGGTGTGGGGTGGTGACACGGTGCCAAGGCTGCGGCAGGGGCCCGGCCTGGGGGTGTGGGGTCGGGGGCAACACCTGTTCACCTTCGTGGGTACAGACCAGGCTCCATGAGACATGAGGCGAGTACGATGGACGCCTCTCAGAGCCTGCTGGCTCAAGGCCCTTGCCCTTCTTGTCCCGCCTGCCTGGGCGTCCCTGGCAGCCAAGTGACTGTGGACGGACACCTCTGAGACTGAGAGTCAGAACAGCCCAGGTGTCGTGGACAGCGATGAAAAGCTCAGCCTGATGGGATCCAACAGGTACTTGGGGATGGGGGTGGGGCACCCCCCATGGCTAAGCTGTCCCCAGCACTTGGGGGGCCTCCCTGCCGCAGCAGCAGTCAGGGCCCTGGGCTCTGTGTGGGGCAAGGACACGGCACAAGTCCCAGGAGGTTAATGACTGGCAGCTCTCAGGGACACGCACACAGGTCCCAGAGGACAGCCTGAGGTAATCAGGCCAGAGGGCCACTGCTTAGCGGCCCCTGCTCTTCCATGACCAGGGCTGAACACCCAACCCAGGGCTGCGTGTGCAGGCCTCTTGGCTCCTGCCTGCCTGTGCCTTTCTCTGCTGACCTTGCTCATTTACCCACTGCACAGTCACCTGCTCACACCAACTCGATCTGGTCTCCAGCTCCACAGCCCCAAGCACAAAAGTGGTGGAAGTGAGGGCCAACCTGGTCCCCAAGGGAGGGGCCCTGCAGCTGTGTTCCAGGGTCCCCTTCCCCTCCTGGTGACTCACAGTCCTGGGTTTCAGTCCATGGTCGGCCGGCTTGAAGGCATGGGGAAGGGCTGGCGGAGGACAGCTGCTCACCTCCTGGCTGCTGGGAAGCAGAGCAGGAAGGGAGGAGCAGGGGCCAAGAGCACACTGTTCAGGTCAACCCCAGGGTTCTGCTTCCGACCAGCGCCACCTCCTCACAACACTCAGCCATGAACTCATGATTGGATGGATTCACAGACAAGCACAGCACCCCATGATCCAATCCCCTCCCGAAATCCCCACCTCTAAACACATGAGACTTTGGGGGACATTGAGATCTAAACAGTAGCTTACATGTCTACCATTGCACATGTCCCCAGGGGCATGTGACAAACTAGCTGTGGCAATAAAGAGAGTTCACTTAGGGCTGGGGATTTAGCTCAGTGGTTCCGGCGCCTGCCTCGAAAGCGCAAGGTCCTGAGTTTGATCCCCAGTACCAAAAAAAAAACCAAAAAAAAAAAAAACAACTGAAAAGAGAGTTCACTGGCTCATGATACCAGGGGCTCAAGAGACGAACTCTGACTTCAGGCACAGCTGCATCCAGGAGCTGGCCTGCCTTTATCAGGACCCAGATTCCCTTCTCTGTGTCTTGCCTTTGCCTCCCTCCTTGGTGACTTCATGCCTCAGAGGATGTGGTCCTGGAGGCTCTGGGTGTAGGTAGTGACTCTAGGGAGAAGAGCTCCTGTCTCCCAACACAGCCAGCAAGAGTCTCAGGACTGACCCTGATGGCCTGACTCAGATCATTTGTTCACCTCTGTTAGGGTCAGGACCATGGACGGAAACTGTGAGGGAAAATAAACCTCTCCTCGTTTAAATTGTGGGTGTTGAGTATTTTGTTGTAGTGATAGGAAAGTGGCTATGACATACTGGTACTGAGAGCAGGGATGCTGCTGTGACCATACCTGGCAATGTGGTTCAGAAGCCTTTGGAGCTGGTTTGCAGGAAGAGTTTGGAAAAGTTTGGAAATGCAGGTTGGAGAAACCTTAGAATACTGTAAGCAGAGAGCTTGGTGGAAGATTCTGATTGAAGCTCAGAAGACCAGATGCTAATAGGAATATGAACAGTCAGAGCCAGGCTCAGGAGGTTTCAACTGGGAATGAGAACTCCATTGGCAGCTGGACTATATGTGTTACACTCTGGGAGAAAATGTGTCTACATTTTGTCCATGGCCTGAGACTTTGTGAAAGACTGAGATTAAGGGCAGTGGACTAATTAAATTGGTGGAAGAAATTTAAAGTATCCTGATATGCCTTGTATCTAGATGTTTCCCCAAAGCCTACTGTGCTCATAGATGGGGTTTCTTGGAGGTGGCTGGATCTAGGGTGTATGATACTGGGATTAAGTGTGTGTGATAACTAAATGGTTTAGCATAGTTCTGGGTCTGGATAGTGGAAGCCCCACCCTGGATGTGGATGGCACCAATAAATAGGCTTATACCTGAATGGAATATAAAGAGAGAGGGGTGGGAAGCAGGCTGCTGTTTTGCTTGTCATGCTAGTCTGTTTCTCCTCTGTGATGCTCCCCTGCCATGCCACCCTGCCTTGGAGCCAGGTGACTATGGACTGAAACCTCTACAGACTGTGTGCTGAAATAAACCTTTCCTCCGTTAATTTGTGGGTGTTGGGTATATTTGTCTCAGCAATGAGAAAAATAACTAATACATAGCCCAATGTATAGGCTGGGCATGGGTACTGCTGGCTGCTTTTATCCAGATCTAAGTGAAAATTATGAGCAAAAAGCAGATATGAAAAGTGTGTAGATTCATCAGAAAGAAAGCACATGCAAATTTGGGCCCATGGAGAGCATGATTGCTGAAAAGAGTAGCACTAAAAAGAAGCCAAATACAAAAAATAAAAAGCCAAGTGCTCAAAACTGTAAAGCTTTTCTTTGAGAAGAGAGTCTATGGGTCCCCTGATTGAGAAGGGCTCCTAAGAAATTGGTTCCCTGGGATTTATTTCATAGGGCTCAGCCACCCAGGCACTCAGAGGCCATTGCAGCCATGATCCTAGGGGGCCTGGCTACTGCTGGAGCCTGTGCCAGACCTTGGTGTCATCCATGTGGTGCTGATTTTATGGGCATGCAGAATGCAAGAGTTGACTTCCACCCAAATTTAAAGGAAGGCCTGGGAGGCCAGACAGTGAACCCCTGAGAGGCAGTTTGTGAAGTTGTGAGAATGAAGTGAAAACTGCAGTAGATACCTCAGAATGTCAGAGATGCCAGGGACACGGATCATCAGCAGGAAGTGAGTGAATCCAGCCCGAGGGCTGCAACCAGCAGCGCCACAGGGTGGAGCCACCCAAGTCCTTTGGAGCACACATCTCCCCACAACCTGCCCTAGGGCTGGACACAGAACTATAGGATTTTATGTTTGCCTGCTGGATTTCAGTCTTGCTGTGGTTTAATAGTTCTCCCTTTGGGAATAGGAATGTTTACCTGTGCCATTGTATGTTGGAAGTGTTTAACTTTCTTTTTTTATTTTTACAGGTTCTTATAGCTAAGAGTTTGCCTTGAGTCTCAGAGGAGACTTTGGACTTGGACTTTTCAGCAATGGTGGAACTGTTGGGACTTTACAATTCTTAGAGATAACTAAATGCATTCTGCATAATGAGATGGAGATGAGGTTTTGGGGGCCAAGGGTGGAATGTTATGGTTTGGATCTAAAACACCCCCCAAAAGTTTCATGTATTTAGAGTGTGATTTGATCATGGGGGTGCCATATGCACCTGAAGATTCATCCATGATGAGTTTGCAGCTGAGTGTGCTATTAGGAGGTGGTCACTGGGGCTGTGTTCTCATCCCTGCCACTCCCTTCTCTCTCTCTCTGCTTCCTGGCTGTGGTGGGTTGAGCACCCTCTCTTCTGTGAGGCCCCTCTGCCATCCTGTTTCTGCCTGGAGCTGGCTGACCATGGACTGAGACTGTGAGCCAAAACAAATCTCTCCTCCTCTACACTGGGGGTGCCAGGTATTTGTCCCAGCCATGGGAAAGCGGCTAAGACAATATTGTTTCTTTTCTCTTTCTGTGGTGCTGGGCTGGAACCCCAGCCACATCCTGGCTCTCCACTTGGCATTGCTCAAGCTGGGGCTTGTGTGGGTGTCAGTGCTGTGGGAAATGAGGAAGCGGAAAGAGGAGAGTGGTTTTCCTGAAGGATGCAGCGTGTAAAACTACCCAGAAGCCAACAGCAGCTACTCTGTGAATCGGTGCTGGGAGTGAGTAGCATATGTGAGGGGAAATCAGGACAGGTGTCCCAGAGGGAGGCCATAAATCTTTATGAAGTTTGCCATGGAATTGTTACATGACCCAGAAATGTCACTCCTAGGTGTTACCTGCAAGAATTACAAGCAGGGATTCAAACAGGAAAGTACCCATGCAGCAACAAATGGAAGTAACCCAGTGTTCCACCACTGGGTTGAATCACCAAGGGATTCATCCACCAGGGATGAACAAAACATGTTCTCTCCATATGGTGGAACAGTATTTAGCCATCAAAGGAAGTTCTGATGTGTGTTACCATACAACATGGAGGAGCCTCAGAAACCTTAGCTGAGTCAAAAGAAGCCAGACGTAAACAGCCACAGTGGATGACTCATTGTATGCAACGCTGAGAAGAGGTGAAGCTAAGGGACAGAAAGCGCATGGTCGCTATGAGGGGCTGGTTGAAGGCAGGGATGGGCTTTCCTTTTAGGGCGGTGAGAATGCTTTCGAACCAGGAAAGAGGTAGTTGTGCAGTACTGTAAATGTACTAGCTGGAGCCCCCGCTGTGGCCTGGGCTTGTCGCTGAGTGGGCACTGGGCACGAGGTCACGGAGGTGCAGAGAGCAGATGGCTTGGTTTCTCAAGATCACATAAAGTCCAAGGCCCGCTTTTTGTTTGGGTGCAGGGGGTGCTGGCCAGGGCCTCGCACACTCAGCCAAGTGCTCTGCTGTCTCAAGTCCTGGGGAGCGACGTGTGGGAAGGGGGAGCAGCCCTGACTGATGTCCTGGGGAAGGACCTGTCCTCAGTGGGAAACCCAGACCCTTCCCGGCTTTTGTTTCCATCTGCAGGGTGGAAATGACGCTTCCCCTCCCCAGGGCAGCTGGAGGGTCCAGAAGTGAGGAGACAACAGTGGGCTCTGTACAGCATAGGATTCAGTAAGTAGCAGCTTTTTTTTTTTTTTTTTTTGGTACTGGGGATCGAACTTGGGTCCTTGCACTTGTGCAGCAGGAGGGGAAACCACTGAGCTAAATCCCCAGCCCTCCCCCAGTTTTTAATGCAACCTTTCAACAATACATCCCATCTTCAGGGCTGCAATGTGCACTGCACAACCCTAGCATGTGGTGTTCATAGTGTGGCCCGCGAAGGCCCTCAGGCCTGGGCAGTACACAGCCTCAACGTCTGTACACGGTGACCTGACTTATTACTTTAAGAAGCTGAAGGACTCTCATTCCCACAGCAATTTTTAAAGCTTTCACTAGAGATGTGCCTGCTCTCACAACACCCATTAGTCAGATCAGACTGTGATCTCACTAGTTGTCGGTAAGAGACAAGAGGGAGTGTGCCGGCTGGGCCTTCCTTGCACTCATGTTGGGGCTGTGAAGAACGAAGTCATCGGGGCCCATGTAGTCCCTGTCACAGGCAGGTTTAGAGCTCTGAGTTCATCAAGAAGTCCTACTAGATGTCATATTTCTGGGGTCAACCGTAGTGGCACATACCTGTAATCTCAGTACTCAGGAGGCTGAGGCAGGAGGAAGGCAAGTGTGAACCCAGCCTGGGAAGCTTAGTAAGACGAAGTAAAAAAACAAAATGGTTGGGATGCAGCTCAGTGGCAGAGCAGCTGCCTACTGTGTGCAAGACTGGGCTTCAAACTTAGCACCAATTAAAACAAAATAAAACACCACTGTTTACTACTTCTGCAAAACCATAGGTAGAATTAGGCTGGATAATAACTTATTCATGTGTGTGTACCTTGAAATGTTAAATGGTTCATCAGGTGTGTTTCTACGCAGTATAACAGTTTTTGCAGTTCCCGAAGGATGGACAAGTGTTACGCCCCGTCTGGGTCGCAGATACTGGATTTGGGTGACGCTGCTTGAGTACTTCTCCAGAGACCTGAGTGGGGTCTGATGACAGCAGAGTGTCAGCCCAGAATGCTGTGATAGCTGCCCAGTTGGCAGTTATAGCTCCTGGATTCTGTGCACGCACAGGAGTGTACATGCACACGCACACACACATGCACACACCCTCTCACACTTTTTTTCCCCGGTACCAGGGATCGAACTCAGGACCTTGCACTTGCCAGGCAGGTGCGGTGCCACTGAGCTACATCCCCGGCCCCACTCTCACACTTTTTAATGTGTAAACTAGTGGAAAGTTTTCAGAATGAAATACTTGCCACTGGACACTGAATGTACAAAAATAAACAGCAAAATAAACCTGAGTCTGACCACCAGGTTAATAGCTGAGGTCTTTATTTCCAATTGTATGTACAGTAAATGCACTGCTGACAACCAGCAGCAACCAGACAGAACAAAAGTTTAATTCTCTCTCAACAATTAGCAGCTTAAGATCTATCAACTATAGTGTTAACGTTCACGCATTCACAAGTGTCATTTCTTTACTCTCAATTCGTGCATGTGAGTTTTTATTCTTACATACTTGGATAAAACACACAGTCTAGTACTCAGTCCCTGTGGAGGGGTGCCCTAGCATACACAACACACAGAAACGTTAACTGCCAGAGCCACATTCGAAATCCCAGGTTTCACTGAGCGTGGTGGTGTGGGAACTATGCTTTTGTCTGTGCCCGTTTGTCAATTCTAATGTTGGTTTTGGTTCTAGGTGTGTATTTCCCAAAGCTGAAGGGCAGGCAGCTCCCTGTGAGGACCCATGTAGAGCCCCGCATTCTTCTGGCTGCACCACAGTGGAGCATGGGTTCAGACACAGAACCACAGGCCGTCAGGACCACACCGTGGTTCGCTCCCCACTAGGCACAGCCAGCAAGGAAGGCTTGATTCTCATGCTCCTCTTGGTGTCAACCTCACACTGCCGGGGCAGGGGAGAGATCTACTCTGAGACGTGGAAGGTTTTGCCTCCATCTGGATGGTGAGGAACCAATTGAGTAGGAAGCCTTCCTTGCTGGTGGAGTGCACTGAGCGATCCTGTCACCACGCAGCGCAACTGCAGCCTGCCCAGCCAGCTGGCCCAACATGGCCAGCCTTGCTCAAATGGCTCGGCACTGCACAGACGCACAGTCAGGGAATGTGTCATTTCAAAGGGGCGTACATCGTCTTTTTTAAGAGAAGCATGAAGTGAGGAGAAGTTCCACTCAGAGCAGATATGGGACCATAGTGTGAGGTTATCAAAGGGGTCTGAACAGGTAGGAGAATTCAAGAACAGCCATGATGCAGAGAAACTCAAAGGCAACTGGGCTGGGCAGGCATGGAAACAGACACAGGGTTTTAGAGAGCAGCAAACACAGACCACAGTTGGGCCTCATGAATGATCAGGGCACAGCAGAGCGAGAAAGCCACTATGTGCTTGACTTGCACCGACATCCTTCCCAAGACAGCCTGAGGAAGAAAGGGAATCAGCCTGGCCTGTCAGGCGCAATTCTCGGAGGCTTTCTAGAGGTGAAACATTCCTTCGAGAGAAACTCCTTCAGCAGTGGGAACCACATCACCCTGATATAACAGCGACTCCTGTGCAGTGCCTGTGAGTTCAGGAGCTCTGGGAAGCAGAAGCCTCAAAGGTGCTGCATTGGGAAAACCATGACTGGAGTTACAGCATCTTTCCGACTCTACTCTGAGCAATTAAGCTAAAGCAGAAACTGCTAGACAGGGTCAGGGTGTCCTCTGGCACTCGTGCTAGTCACTGCAATATCTACAGGTAAAGTTAACATGTTAACAGGCGTGGGAACAATTTGGTTTTGGCATAAACATCTTTTGAAAAAGAGAAATCATACCCCTTTGGTCCCTGCTCTGGGTGCTGTGAGGTGATGGGTGAGGACTGGGGTACCTGAGTTAAGCGTCAATGTAGTTATGCGGACGACAGAGGCGGCCAAGAAGGCCAGCGTGCCACAGCACAAGGCGGCTGGAGCTGACATGTCAGCTGTCCTTTAGACCAGGGCTGACCTGGTCCCAGAGCCGTCTCGGCATGAGGAACAGGCAAAGCGCTCTTGGCTTCTCTCTGCAGGCAGAGTACGTGCTCCTGCATGTCACATGGCTGCACACAACAAGGCTGCGAGAGAACAGCATTTGTGACCCAAGACTGTGGATAATAGGAAAGACCAATCAGGGTCTCTAGATTAAGTTCAAAAAGTTCAAGTTCCACCAAGACGATAGAGCTGGCTACAGGGCGGGGAAGAAAGCTCAGCTCATTTCCTAAACTGCCTATAAAAAGTCCACTGAGCAGGGCTCGGTTAGTAAGTTTGTCTTTGATGAGGAGGAGCTGGCAACACTTCACACTCACAATCGGGTCCTTCTAACCTGACGTTTCCTTTTCTGTTCTTCAGGAGAATCCCCTTCAGTTGATCCTCTTAGGCAAACAGAATAAAGCTTTGTGATTAAGGGTGCTGGGGCCAGAATGCAGACAGAAGACTCCATGTCACTTTGGTTTCAGTAACTCGGGGTGTTAAACAATAAATTAAGGGCATACTAGGAATTACTTAGGACTCTCCTAACAGTCTCGATTTCTCCAAAAGATACTCCCAGCCCAAGGTCACTGGAGGAACATTTACCTGGGCAGCACAGTCCCAGTCCTACCACACTGGCCTGTGGAAAGAGCCCCCTCCCCCTGAACATCCCCTGCCTCCCAAAGAAGCCACGCCCAGGAAGTGGCGGTGTGGGGGCAGCGGACCCCAGAAAGCAGCAGCGGCCAGACAAGGAAGCACAAGCTGCATCCCGAGCCAGGGGCGGCAGAGGGCAGTGTGGACAGCAAGGCTCTCCCTGAACTGTTCCAGACAGGAGGGGCAGCACACTTACATACCCACACGTCTTCATTTAAAAACAGCACTTCTTTATTTCAAAGGCAAAATAAAAGACCCTCCCAACCCCGTCCAAAAAAACCCAATAATAATAATAATAACAATAATAAAAATCCTATTAGAAACCATAAGGAAGCACTGAGAGTTTGAGTATTACATTCTTCAAGTATGCAGTTCGGGTTTTTTTGTTTTTAAGTTGGTAACTATACACATATAAAAAAAAAACCCTTAAAATTGTGGCCAAGGGATTTTGCTTAAAATGAAGGATTTGGAGGGCTGCTTCACAATGCTGCAGGACTGCGTAGGGCCCCTCTGGACACAACACTGTCACTCCTGGCAGGGTCAGTGCCCGTGTTCACCAGGGAGTGGGTGTCCAGGGCTCACACCAGTGGCCAACTGGGGTGAGAAGCTAGGGAACGCGTGTGTCCTTCCACCCTGGATCCAAGCATTCAGGCCTGGAATGTGGTCGGATTTCACAGTAGTCAGGCCAGGCTCGGAGTGGACCCAGGCAGGGAGGGTGTCATTAACTGCTGTCCTACCCAGCTCCGTGTCTGTTCAGGGGTCTGAGTGTAGTCCTTCAAGCCACGATTCTGAATGCCCTTCAGTGTGCCCTGACTGTGGGTTCATGTTAAAGGACTGTTTAAGATTTGCATCCCAAGGAAATCATGCTACATAAAAATGATCCAAGATTTTTGCCCAAAAAAACTTCTTGGATAAAATCTAAAAAATACTATTGCAATTGTGTCTCTTGAAGAAAAAACATTATTCTAAATGTAAACAGATTCACTCAATTCTTCTGCTGCTGCAGGGACTCCCGAGCAGGCTGGCTGCTGTCTTGCTCTCCGCATGCACTGCAGCAGGAGCACTGTGTCAGGCAGCATCATCTAGGGGGCGAGAAGAACCGCTCCATGTAGCTGAAGAGGGCGTCCCAGTGCTTCCAGAGAAAGGCAACAAAAACCACGAGGAATAAAGTGCTGAACGTCCTGTTGCGTGTCTTCATGAGCGGGACCACGCAGTTTGCTACTGTGGACACAAAGACTAGGAGCACTGCCATGACGGCCAGGAGGATGTTGATGAGCTTGCCCAGCAGGTTGCGTGCGGTGGCGCTCTCCAGCCCCTCCAGCTGCACCACCTGCTGCTGCTGCTGCTGCAGCTCCATCTTAGAGATGCGGGTCTGGCATGCCTCCAAGGCCTCCTACAGGATGAGATGGGACAGGATAGGATGGGAGGTTAGGCCTGCTGCCCAGCACACACCCAGCCAGGACTCCCCAAGGTGGGCACCACCTGCTCCCACACCCTGGGCACTCCCAGGAAGCTGGCCACCCTCATTTATTCTATCTAGCACATTTTAATAAGATTTCAGCTATTTGATTTGTTTCCCTTAAAAATTATTAATCTAAGTTACCCAGGATACTCAGAGTTGTTTAACATAAACATACATTTTTATTTGGAAACACACCCTGGCAAGTGCCCATCCTTGCAGCTAGGGACACAGACAGGTTAGGGATTGACACTGTGGAACGGTGTTCTGCAGGAAGCCACCCACAACTTACTTTTCACTGTACAGTGGGTCTCTGAGCCCGATCCAGGGCAACACCCAGCACACTGCAGTCTGGGTATGTCCCAGTGTTTCAGTCAGTTCCTTCTTGGGGACTTTAGGTTGTTTCCAACTTCTTTAACCTATTACTGCGGCTATAGGCATCTTCTGAACATGCCCCTCTGCATACTCTGCCTTGTGTTTTCTAAGTCTGACAGTGCCTGACATCAGTGGGAAGGAACTGACCTCCCCAATGAGGAAATACTTCCCTTCAGTGGCTCTCACACATAAGACCAAGCATCACGATGGATCTGTTCCCCTCACAGCCAAGACCTTCACCGAGTTTACCCAGGGACCAGAACCTGTGTCCCTAGCTGAGTTTGGCAGTACGTGGCCCTGGGTTTCAATGGCCATGCTTTCCCCAGGGTGATGTGCAGGTAATGTGAGCCAATGTGAAGTGCAAAAAGGTGTCCTCAAGCTACTGGTGGTGGCTGTACTGAGCTTTGAGGCTGCTGCCCTTCTCTTGGACTAGCTTCTTTCAAGGGGCCTTTGTAGGAAACCACTGAGACCTGTCCCCTCAGATGGACCTCTTGGTAGAAACAAAACTAAACTTTCTATTTCTCCATGGGATAAGACAGGCTGTTTATCCAAAACATTACTGCCTCATGGCGATGGGGCCTTCAGAGACGGAGATTTGGTGGCAGGTGGGACAGAAGCCCCATCTCCCATATAAGGGCAGAGGTGAGACGACTTCAGGTCAGAGCAGCTCTGGAAACAGGAACCAGTGGATGGAACTCTGGTTTTCTGAGATTCAGACACATCTCCCAGCCAGGTGAACCTCTCTAGAGCTGCACAGACATCTGAAAAACGTGTCTCAGTCATCGGGAAGGCAGGCATATCACAGCTAGCACAAGGTTTTCTAGAGACTACTCCTTCCTGACTTTCCCCTTGTTGTCCTTTCCTTTTCTAATCCTCTAGCATTTGCTTTTATAAAACCTTACTCTTTACACTTACCTGGATATCTCGGGCCCGTTCATAGGACTGATAGGCAATTTTCTCTTCCATGCTGGCTAACTCCTGCTTCAAGTTCAAGATTTCATTCTGGTGGAGTTCTGTTAGGTCATTTAGTTGTTCTTCTAATCGTTCACATCTACAAAGGGAGAGGTCACAATTTGATCCACTCTGTATTTTTTCTAGTGCAATTTGTATTCAACCTGCAAGTCTATTCTGTAAAGGAGGACTAGAAGAACCCTGGGTGACAGAGCATGCTTGTCACAAAGCCAGTCACACAGCAGCACGGCCTCTCCAGTCTTCCCAGTTTGCAGCATTTGCAGTGACATCTGGAGCTCCACTTAGCTTTCTGCTACCCAGATCCTGAGGCAGTCCTGTCTTGGCGCTGAGGCGCACAGGATAGGCACAAGCTGGGGAATGCAAACCTCACACAGGTGGAAACTGACCTCCTGCACTCCCCAGTGGCCCCTCCAACCCTGGCTGGTCACTCACCAAGTGTCTGTGCCCCAGATACCATGATCATGATCACCCCCCCCACACACACACGCAGAGAGAGAGAGAGAGAAAGAGAGAGAGGAAGGAGATGTAGAAAACAGGACAACTCCAGGTACAGGAAAGTCCAACAGGAAGATCAACGCCTGGACATGGTGCTCCTGGGATGGGCAAGGAAGGTGATTTTCCTGCTTGACCCTCAGCAACAATGGCTGGGACTCCAGTGGCAGCAATAGAGGCTAGGAGGATGGAGGAACACAAAGGCGTGGAAGAAGGAGAATTGTACACAGAAGGGAAGCTGTGTAAGCTCTCAAGATGGGGCCAGCCAGCATGTTTGAGGACAGGATAGAGGCCCAACTGGCTGTGGCCAAGTGCAGACAGGAAGACAGGGTGGGGGGGGACCACACAGGTTTCCCAGGAGCAGGGAGCTCCACTCGTTTTGTATGTCTGGCACTGAGCCCACACCCAGGAAGTCTGACTCTGTGTGAGCTGGAACTTGGACTGGGTGTCTGAGACCCAGTGGTCTGAACAGTTTTGCAGGACAAGATCAGAGAGGGTGGGAAAGTCACAAAGGAAGCAGAGTGAAGCCCTCCTAAGGGAGGTAGACTGGAGCCAGGACGGGCCACAGTGGGCCCATGCAGGGCTCGAGGGGACGGGAGTGCAGATCAGAGCTGGCCAAGTGAACTGTCTGGTGGCGGAACTCAGGCCAGCCTGACAGGTGGTGTGTGGAGTTCTAAGGACCGAAGTTTAGCAGGCAGCAGCAAGCTAAAGACAGGGGACACAAGGAAGGTAAGGCGAGGGGAGAGGAAACTACGTCCTGCTGCAGGGGCCCGAAACAAGAGCTTTTGAGTTGGTCAGGGTGGCTGGCAAGGCTCCCCTCCCCTGGGTGACTGTCACTGCCACGGCAGCACAGCACGTGGCTCTGAGCGTGCCCCACAAGCTCAACACAACACAGAGGCATGACACATGTACACGGTTAGCACTAGCCTGTCCTTTCCTCTTGTTTTCGATCACACCTATAGTATACAAACTGTTAAGTAATACAAAGAATTTCTTTCTTTAAGGTAATTTTTGTATTACAGCGTTAATGCTCTATCCTAAACTCCCCCCCCCTTTTTTGTGGTAATGGGGGATGAACTCAGGGGCTTCATTCTGAGCTGCATTCCCAGCTCCCCCCTTTTTTTGAGACTAGAGTGCTGTGACTAGAGGCTCACAGTGCCCAGCTAACTCCACTCTATGAAACGAGGATTTAAAAACCTAAAAAGTCAGCAGGTATGGTAGTACACTCTGGCAGGCTGAGTCAGGAGGGTTTCAAGTTTGAGCAGAGCCTGCTCAGAGACTTGGTGAGACTGCCTTAATATAAACATTTTAAAAAAAGGTTGGGAGTGTAGCTCAGTGTCAAGACCCTGGCTTTGGTCCCTAGCACAGGGTATGTTATTGAATCCTATTCGATTCTCTGCTATCCTTGGTGGGAACCTGAGTCCCTTGACCTTCACACGCTTTCTCTTGCTTCCTGCCACCTTCCCTGGTGCCCAGGACAATGCTCCCTGTACCTCTGCCTTCTTGTGCCCACTACCCAGATGCCATCTCTCGATCTCATCTCCACCAGGTGCCAGGAGACTGCACTATCACACTGTACTTCTGCAAGTGCCCCACTTTAGCGCCATGTGCTGTAGTGTTTGGCAGTATCTGAGCACCTTGCACCAAAAAGTAAACAAAAGCAAAAAGCAAAGCAACACAGCTGTGGCTCTTGGGATTTAAGGGACAGCTGTCTGGCAGCAAGTAGCTCTCTTCAGCTGAGGGGCAGGGGCTGGGGGCAGGCAGGGGATTACACAGACACAGGTGGCCTTGCTGGTGTGTGTCCCATGGGCCACCACACCACCTGCTGGGCCTGCAACCTGTCCAATCTCTCAGGCCTTTCAAATGCTGCAGATCTCACTTGATGTTCCACCTGGCTCACTTCTGCAGCCCCAGGAGGGCAGAGGTGTAAACTTCATCTCACATGGAGGAACTAAAACTTGGGAAAGTTCCACAGTGACCTGGCCCAGATCAAACAATTCACTTCCATGGCCACCAAGGGAACGGGGTAGCACTACACTGGCTGATGGAAGAAGCCGGATGCCTGATGACAGGAGGGAGAGGGTGAGACAAAAAGGTTAGGGACCACAGGACAGGAAAATAACACCCATGTAGGTGATACCGCACACTGTTGGTGGGAAGGGGGGTGGGGGCTGCTCTGGAAACAGTCTGGCAGCTCAAGGGTAAAGCCAGAGTTACACATGGCCAGCGGTTCTGAAGGGAAATGAAAACCCACTTCCACATGAAAATGTGCACATGAGTGTTTGTAACAGCATTATTTGTAAGAGACAAAAAGTGGAAACCACTCAGGTGTGTAAGTTCACCATGTAACAGTAAATCATTTTGGTTGTTCACAATGAAGTACCAAAGTTTTATACCTGAATCTGCTTGTCACTTGCTACTTAGCAAGTTTCTGTTTATTCTTTTCCCCTTTCACTGATGGACACTGACAGAAAGATCAGAATATAAAACACAAATGTAAATACAATTTGCACTGGGTGCAGCAGGGCATGCCTGTAATCTCAGCACTCTGGGAAGCTGAAGCAGGCAAGAAGCTTGAGTTCAGCCTGGCAATTTAGCAAGACCTCGTCTCAAAATAAAAAATAAAAAAGGGCTGAGGATATAGCTCAATGCAAAGGCTCAGGGTTCAATCCTAGTACTGGAAAAACTAACCAATTTTGCTTTTCAACTAGATGTACAAGGTGTGATCAAAATATATAGAGAATGTATTACAGCAAAAGATATATTTTGATTAACCCCCTTTCCTTCAAACATACATCCCAGTGTCCTTGCCACTTTCTGTAATCCTCTGTCCTAAGTATCTTCAGCTGCACTGTAGTGGCTTCCCTGGTGTTCTGAATCCATTTGAAATGGTTCTCTTTCACGGCCATTTTTACTTTGGGGAAGAGCCAGAAGCCGCATGGTGCCAGATCTGGTGAATAAGGCGGATGCGGACACAGCTTTTACGAGCCTGCCTTTTCACTGGTGCCTGGCAGCAGCCTTCACTGTATTTTTGATCACATACTGTACAGACACTCATGAAAGAGGACTTCCAGAACTGCTGCAGAAAGTGTCAAGAACAGGGGGATGGGCAAGGGGGATTTATGGCAAGAACTGTGAAATAAGTGTGTTTAAAGCAAGGGATTAATGGAAATGTGTCTTTTGCTATAGTACATTTTAAAAAATGCCAATACTGATCACACATTTTGATTATCCCTTGTATGTACATGAAACTCCAGGGCCCTAGGCAAATGTACAAACAGGCAAGGATGGTTTCTTCACCCCTACTCCAACATGGTCTTCCTAGTGCAGGGGTTCCTCTCCTCCTCTTCTCACCATAGCTAACACACAGAAGATGTCTGTCAACCTAGCCAGGACAGTGCCCATGACTACAGCTGCAGCAGCTATTAGCTCTGGCTGAGCCTTGGTGTTTATCTGTCTGGTTCCTGTGTCCATACCCAAGATGATGACAACAGAAGAGAGAACAGAAAGCAGCTTATCTTTTTTGGGTGGCAACAGGGACTGAACTCAGGGTCATTTCACTGAACTACATGCCCAGGCCTTTTCATATATATATATTTTTTTTGGTACAGAGATCGAACTCGGGACCTTGTGCTTTCGAGACAGGTGCTGGAACCACTGAGCTAAATCCCTGGCCCCATATTTCTTAATAGAGTCACTAAATTCCTCAGGGTAGGATTGAACTTGTGATCCTCCTGCCTCAGTCGCTAGGAGTGCTGCGATTGCAGGCAGCTTATCTTTACTTTACACACACACAAGGCCAGAGAGCTAAAGCCCTGCTGCAGACTGAGTTCCAGGTGATAACCACAGGCACACAGTCAGCCAAGACTTAACCAGGGAGGGATCCATTCCCCGGGAGCACGCAGGGAAATGTCAGCCAAATGTGTGTAATTTCTTTTCATAACATACTAATTCTTGAATTTTATGAAAAAAAATTCTACAAAAAGAAACAAAAAGAAACCAACAGGCTGGGTGTGGTGATGCACGCCTGTAATTCCCAGCATTGAGGCAGGATTGCCATGAGTTTGAGGTTAGCCTGGGCTACGAAATGAGATCCTGTCACAAACAAACAAACAAACCAACAAACTCTCCCAAATCAGATAACAACCGTATAAAGGTATATGTATACACACACACACACACACACACAGTTTCTCATATAAGAGAAACCATGTGATACTTGAGCTTGTGTATCTAACCTATTTCACTTAACACTGTGTTCTCTAGTTCACATATGAATGCCTCAAGTTTATCTTTCTTTATGGCAGCATAATACTCCATTATGTGTAAGTAGCACATTTTCCTTATCCATTCACCTGGTAAGGGGAATATACACTGTTTCCAAGATCTAGTATCACAAATTGTGCTGCTATAAACATGGTTATGCATGTATCCCTGTAATATGATGATTTTTAACTCTTCTGGGAAGATACCTAGGAGGGGGATAGCTGGGTCAAATGGAATTTCTACTTCTAGGTTTTTGAGGAATCTCCACACTGATTTCTATAGTGGTTGTACTAGTTTTATATTCCCACCGACAATGTGGAAGAGCTCTTTTTCCCTCACATCCTTGCCAGCATTTGTTATTATTAAATTTTTGGATGACAGCCATTCTTTCGGGGGTAAGAAGATATTGCAGTGTAGTTTTAATATGCACTTCTCTGATGGCCAGCAATGATGAGCATTTTTTCATGTATTTATTGGCCATGTTTGTACTTCTTCTACAAAGTATTCATTTCCATTGCCCTTTTTTGATTGGGTCTTTTACTTTTTTGGGGGGGCAAGTTTTTTGGAGTTCTTTATGTATTTTTGATGTCAGTCCTCTGAGTAGCTGGCAAAAATATTTTTCCCATTCCGTAGGCTGTCTCTTCACTCTGTTGATGGTTTCCTTTGCTGTGCAGGAGCTTTTTAATTTGATATAATCCTATTTGTTGACTTTTAGTATTATTTCTTGTGCCACTGGGGCTCTGTCCTTGCCTATGCCTATGTCTTCAAGAGTTGTACCTATTTTATCTTCCAGCAGATTGTTTCTGTTTTAATATTTAGATCTTTGATCCATTTTGATTTCAATTTAGTACATGGTGAAAGATATGGGTGCAGACTCAATCTTCTGCATGTGGACAGCCAGTTTCCCCAGCACTGTTAACTAAAGAGGCTCTTTCCTCCAGTGTGTTTTTGGCTTCTTCGTCAAAGATCAAAGAGCTGTACAACATACTAATTTTAACAACTCTGAAGGGATAGGGAAGTATATGAAGCAGTGATCATGTAAAAGATATGCAAAGCAGGCTGTGAAACACCAGGGCCTATGAACCCAGAGATACGGACTAATGATGGATGTACATAAATCACAGGCCATTTGAAAAAGCACTTGGCACTTGTTCCAGGGTTGGTGAATCTTATTCTAAGGCAATAGTGACTGGCATAGTGGCACACACTTATAATCCAGCTACTTGAGAGGCTGAGGCAGGAAGATCACAAGTTCAAAACCAGCCTGGGCAACCTACCAGGACCCTGTCCCAAATAGAATTAAAAAGGGCTGGGGTGTAGAGTGGCAGAGCACTTGGCTAGCACGTGTAAGGGCCTGTTCCATACCCAGCAAAAGACAGATAGGAGGATTGGGGCAGCCAGTGGTGATGAGATACAGGGCATGAGCATGTCAAGGTCATGCAGGTCATTTGTAGTCTGGCTTTGGTCTGCCCATCTCATGTATAAAAGTCTTTCTGCCCTCACTCCTAGCCTGCACTCATCTGCATGCAGAGGTGCTTTCACTATGGTCTGTCTCCTGATGACAGCTTGGCCCAGGTTTGTATTCAAGGCTGGGCTCTGCAGCTCACTATCATGGGTGACCCCATTAACTTGTGAGGGAATCTCCTGTCTCCAGAGGTCCACTGTGAAGACTGAATGAGGCAGTGGAAGCTTCAATAGGAATGCCTGGCATAGTGAGTCACTGCTTCCTGGAGACCCTAACTGCACCCTCACATTTCCTACTGAGGTGGTTCAAGCAGCCTTCCTGGTGACTGCCACCAAGTCTCAAGTGCTCTATGGCTCCACTCTTCACTGATTCCTATTTTTTGTTTTTTGTTTTTGTTTTGGTACCAGGGATCGAACTCGGGTCCTTATGCTTTTGAGGCAAGCAGCAGAACCACTGAGCTAAATCCCCGGCCCACTTCTTTTTTTTTGTAGGTAGGGTCTCGCAGTGAAGCCCAGCCTGGCCTTAAACTCACAGCTCTCCTGCCTCAGCCTCCCGAATGTGGGCATTCTGGGTATGTACCATCATCACCGATCATGTGCCCGGTAGGGATTCCCACTTCTGACTGGGAAGCTTCATGTTTAAACACACAGTTTCTCCCTGTGACCATCACACGGTGGGCTTACTGGACACACACTGTTCCACTGAAGCCCCTCCTTATTCCATTGGGCAGGCAACATTGCCTACAGCCAGGTTCCTGCCTCTCTCTGGCTCGAGTGTGCCGTAGCACTCAACTCTGGCTCGAGTGTGCCGTAGCACTCAACTCTGGCCTCTGTACCCACAAAACTGTGTTATCTACCTTCTTCTTTCCAGGGATGTCATCTGTATATGTGAGGGAAGGTATCACAAGTCTTTTTTGGGAGATGGTGGTATTGCGAATTGAACCCCAGTTGTTTTACCACCGGGCTATGTTCCCAAATCTTTTAACAATTTTTCGACAAGGTCTTCATTAATTGCTCAGGCTGGCCTCACACTTACGGTGCTGCTGCTTCACTTGCCACAGCTGGGAAGACAGGTGTGTGTCACAACACCTGCCCTCAGTCAACCTTATCTCATCTCTGAAACTCCCCAAAACGAGCTGGGTAGAATCTGCTCCTCTTCTCCGTGCGCATGTAGAAAATCAAGTCCATGAGAAATTAACAGAATAATCTCTTCCAGCTGAGAGACTTCTCAAATGAGGAAATACAGCTAGTGTTTCCAGACATAACAATGCATTAGCAAGCAGTTAAAAAGCATAGTTGCATCTGGGTGAGTTGTATGAACTCCATTTCTCAGCACACGAAGTAAGCAGGTTAAGAGACTGCCTAAAGTAATATGCAAAGCTGCAGAACTCAAGGGGAAGCAAGACCCACTATAGGTCCAGGTGGTGTGGTCCCCATTCATTCATCAACTAGTAACTACCAGCCTTTGTTTCTCTCTTCAAGCCATAAGAATTACCTGGAAAATGAGGCCTTTCTGAGAGAACAGAAAAGTTGCAGCTGTTATTATTTTTTTGCTTTTCTGAGACAGGGTCTTGCTGTGTAGTTCACTATGTAGTTAAATTCACTATGTAGTGCAGGGGTGACCTTGAACCGGCAATCTTCCTGCCCCAGCCTCTTGAGTGCTGGGATTTCAGGTGCACACCATCATGCCTGGGTACCGCTGTTACTATGTAGCTGAAATCCTATGATACTAACACCAACAGCTGTCTGGGTTACCAGACTCACTGAGTGTTTCCAATCTGCAGGAAGCATTGGTGAGGAGCCTGAGCAAGCAGAAGACAAGTCAGGGTTTGGGCAAAGGCCCTGGTCGTCTTGGAATGCAGATCTTCTGGGCTGGCCTGTGTACCCTGAAGAACTTCACTGCCTGCCATTACAAAGACATTTTCCCTTCTCTATTCACCAGGCCTCAGCAGCTTGTTTCTCAGCTATCTTTACAACCACACAAGCCACAGGTGGAAAGCACAAACCTGATCACACTTGGCACTAGCATTTGTTCAGGGCTGCAGGCTCAGAAGGGCTTAGGTAATCCACATGTGAAACTCTGGTCTGAAAGCAGGCTGCCTGGCACACAGAGCTCAGTAGGAACATGTGTTTAGGTGGAGGAGAATGTGTAGGGGAGAAGTGTAGGGTTCCATCTAATTTACTTAATTATCACAAGCTTCAAAACATCAAAACAGTGTACCACTAATAACAGTAACAAGGATAACCACCCTCCTTCTATGCCTTTCTGTGCCTCCTTCCAAAGAAGGAGGCAGATTTACGAAGCTATTTCTACATGAATCCACATCTCATTCTTCCCTGGGAGGTGCTTCAATTTTAAAGAAATAGGGGAAAGAAAAAAAATAAGAGGTGTGGTAGTGAATGCCTACAATCCTAGTACTCTGGGAAGTTCAGCCTGAGTAATTTAGTGAGACCCTGTCTCAAAATTTAAAAAAGGGCTGGGGATGTAGTTCAGTGAAAAGGCCCTGGGACCAATCCCCGGTGCTGGAAAAAAGAAACAAACAAAAGTCAGATGTTGTGGCTGTAATTCCAGCACTCTGGGAGGCTGAGGCAGGAGAATGGCAAGTTGGGCTCAGCCTGGGTAACCTAGTGACTGAGACTGTTTTAAAAAATAAAACCAGGCTGGGGCTATAGCTCAGGGTGAAGGCCCTGGGTTCCATTCCCAATACAACACACATTCACATTCACACACCCTATGAGGCCCAGAAAGATGCCACAATTCCCTGTACTAAGGATGTGAACCACTTGATTCATGCCTCCTGGTTTTAGATTTGTTTACTGTTGTCTTAAAATTTTTTCTGCACTATTAATAAAACAAAATCTGAACAAAGGGAAGAGAATATTATACTCTAGCTCCCATCTACTCTCACCACCCATTACTAATATTAGACTCTCTTTTGCTTACTTCACTTGACAGTGTTCACTTCCTGTCTAAATTCTGAAATGGAGAAACCAGGTATTCTATTAAATATTAACACCAAGCCAGAGGGTTGAGGAAGAAGGGAAGGTAAATTGTGTACAGCCTTTCACTTGTGCGTATGTATGTATGTATGTATTTATGTGGTACTGGGGACTGAAAACAGGGCCTCCTTTTTTTTTTTTTTTTTTGGTACAGGGGATGGAACTCAGGACCTTGCACTTGCAAGGCAGGTGCAGTGCCACTGAGCTAAATCCCCGGCCCAAACAGGGCCTTCTTGATGAGCTCTTTTTACTTTGAGACAAGGTGTCACCAAGTCACTAAGTTGCCCAGACTGGACTTAAACTTGTGATCGATCCTCCTGCCTCAGCCTCCCAGCCCAGAGTGTTGGGATTTTAAGTGTCAGTCACCATGCCTGCTCCATATGTGTTTTTTTGGTACTGGGGATTGAACTCAGGACTTTTCGCTTGCCAGGCAGGCACTGGTGCTGCTGAGTGATATCCCCGGCCCTACATGTGAGCTTTTTTTGAGACAGGCTTTCCCTGTAGTTCAGGCTGGTCTTCAACTCACTATATAGCCCAGGCTGACCTGGAATTTGCAGTGATTCTCTTGCTTCAGCCTCCCGAGTGCTGAGATTACAGGCATGTGCCACCATGCCTGGCAACATGTTGAGTTTTTAAAGCCAAGAACTCCCCTTTAAGGAACTTCAGCCTCTTCACAGATGCCAACTGGAGTTCTCTAGATATGCAGGGTAGGGATGAGGCTAGGCTCTTGTACTGTGTATGATTTTGGCTGGCACACTGTAATCATATGTATGCAATTCTACCCAGAATACAAACCACAAAGGTGACTTGAGCATTAACTGTTAGCAGAAAGAAAGACTTAAAATTCCACATCTCCCCTCCCCCCAGCAGGTTACAGCATCCTCTCTACTGGCAAGAAAACATTTCCATTCACAAAGCAGTGAACATTTTCAGGCTCTGTCCCCAACAACCACTGATCTTGGTAAAGTTATTCAGTCACCTTCCTTAATGGAAGATAAGCCAAGGGCTCCTGATTGAATTCCTGCTGCATGAGCAGCCAGGCAAGGGCACATGCTGGGAATGCGCCCACCTGCAGCACTTTGTGGGCGTGGCTGCACAGCACTTCCCTTGCCAGGCAATAGGTCAGTGGCAGGTCACCTCACCAGTACAGGACAGGCTTGAGAAACCTGCAGGACGAGGCTTGGGCACAGCAAGAAGAACCAATCCTAGGGCTGACACAGGCAGCTACAGGAGCAGACGAGTGTGCCATGTCCCAACCATGTGTGTAGGCCTGCAGGGTCTCCGCCAGAGTGTGATGGAATGGGGACAGGACATGCGGTGGGATCTGGAATCGACTCCTGGCTGACCTAGGGAAAATGGCTTTTCCCTTGGCTTCTTATTACCTTGTTTGTGTTAAAGCCTGAAAACAGGAGAGGCAACACTGAACATACCTTTCACTGAAAAGTGAAAAACCTCAGGATCAGTGTTCTCAAGACCTTAAGGGTAGGCAGGTGCAGGATCCTGAAGACAAGAAGCAACAGAAAACCAAGGAATACAGGGAATAAATAAAACCTACACGGGACTCTGGGCGAGCCGGAGACCTAGGAGCGTCAGCTCTCTCCAGCATCCGGCACATCCCAGAGAGCGTGAAGACAGGGCACTTATCGAGCTTCTACTCCACAGTTTCTCTTTGTCTCCCTGGGGGCTGAGTCCAGAGCCCCACACGTGGAAGCATGCGTTCTACCACTGCACTGCACCCTGTCCTGAGCTTCTACTTCATTCAGTGCAGTGTTGTGTGGCAATGAAGACTGAACCTGCAGTGACTGCATTCACTGATGACTACGCTTCTGTGAAATGAACACCACTGCCTTGTTTTCACAGAGGGAGATGCTGAGGCTCACATGAGTTCCCTGATCTACCCAAGGCCACACAGCACAAGTAGTGCTGGAATAAAAAGCATATTCAAGCTTGTCCAGGCCCGATGAGTTAATGAGAGTTATACATAAACTGATTTTCGGTTTAGGGACTAAACGGGAAAGAGCTCACCTGTAAATCTCTATAAAGATTTTTTTCTTTGTAAGAGCATCTCCCGGCCAGGATTTTGCCTATTCTTCGAGAGTCCTGGATCCATTTTTAGTGGACAAGTCTTACACCCAGGATAAGAGAGCTGCCTCTGACCATATTTCTGACTTATGCTTTGTGACATGCAATCAAGTACGATGATGCCAGACACCACCTCCCTGGCCTAACTGGGTCACCAGCTGTGGCCTGCTCCCCACACATGTGCAGACCACTCACAATGGGGGTGTCCAACTGCACTGTGCTTGTGGGGGTCAGTGTGGGCTGCAGGATTCCTGGGGTTTGCAATACAAACACTCAGGTGCTGACTCCTGAAGGACAACAGTTCCCCCGACACAGAGGCTTTTGGGATGACATCGCTGTTCCTCAGAGCTGTGAGGGCTTCAGCTGCCTTCCCGGCACTGCTGCACACTGGCAGCAGTTGCAGACTTGCTGCAGGAGCAGCACAGTAGCCGCTCAGGCCCTCCACTGGTGTCTTCCAGGGTGCCTGGGTGCAGGGAGTATTCTAACTACACCCACGGAGAACAGGACTGGTCTTCAATTTTTATTAGCAAATTGCATGTGAAACGAGCTTCCAATGTGACCTGGTGAAAGTCACTTCACCTTTCTGGGCTTCAGTGTGGTTATCTATAAATGAGATGAGACTAGATACTCCAGGGTCCCTTCCTCTTTGAAGCACTGTGAAGCAAACTGCCACTAGCAACCTGTGGCAGCACTTGGGTGGGACAAAGACCCTTTCGAGGTCAGCACAGATCCATCACTAAACAACTTCTAATCCTGTCTCCTAGATCCCCTGACACAGCTCCCCCTAATCCAGAGCCCCATGCAGCTCAAAGACTGACCACCCAGTTTCTACCGGAGTGCTGAAGCAGGTCTAAACTGAGCTTTGCGTGCCAGCTGGGTGCTGAAGAAATGTGGCAGTGGCCATAGCACAGTGTGGGGTTCAGAGAGCCCATGGCCCAGACCTCAGCACATGTCCCACCACCTGAGCCAGCAGATGATTCTGGCCACAGCAGCTGAGGCATCTGGAGAGGGGCAGGGATCCTGGAGAAAGGGCTCTGCAGAGACAGTAGACGAAGTGGGACGTCTTCAAGGGAGTTTCACCCACTGCCTATATTGGGGGACTAGCTGGAAAGCCTTTCCAGAGATCGCACATTCACACAATTTTAGAAATACTTTAAGCACAGTGATTCAACTTTTAGTAAGCACATACTTGGACCTGGGAAAGGCCCAGACCCACTGCCAGGGCAGTTAGTCTCAGGAGTTACTCATCGTTTCAACCACCCCACTGGTCTTGGTATAAAAGGAACACTGGGTGGGGAGTCAGGAGAGTCGAGTATGAAGCTTCACTTACTACTTCCTGTTGAGTGACCTGCATGGGCCGCAGTGTACCCTCTGTAAAGTGGGGTGATCATGAGAATGAGCAAACAAACATGAAGGCTCTCATGGGATCTGTGAGTGCCACCGTGCTGGTGTCACACAACAAGCAGCGACCTGTGCATGGTCCCTTGGCAGCTCAGAGAGGAGGGAAATGAACGAAAGTGAGAGTTAAAAATGACGACTCCAGAGCAGTCACAATGCACTGACTGGCTCAGCACTCATCCCAGGCCTAAGTTTTTTTTTTTCGTACTGGGGATCGAACTCGGGTCCTTGCCCTTGAGCAGCAGGCAGCCAAACCACTGAGCTAAATCCCTGCCTCCCAGGCCTATGTCTTTCCTAGCCAAAAGGCAACACCTGAAAGAGGAGAAGGGGATGAGGGTGCTGGGGTGTGGCTTGGTGGCAGAGCACCTGCCCAGCATGCACGAGACCCCAGATTTAACCCCCAGCACAAAGAAAAGAAAGAAGGAAAAAGGAAAAAGAAAGAATTAGTACAGAGTGAGTACTGTAGGCAGCTCACTAATAGTGTAGAAGTGACATGGAAAGGAGAAAAAACAAACTACAAAAAAGGAGGAAAAAGAACTATAAAAAGCCTAGGCCCACTTTCTGACTATCTCAGAGAGTTCCTCTAGGATAGCACTCTACTGTTCTGACCTACTTCTATCGGGTCAGATCCAGCGTATACTGTTAAAAGGCAGCAGAGGTGGGCATGGTGGTGCATGCTTGTAATCCCAGCACTCAGGAGGCTGAGGCAGGAGGAACACCAAGAATTCGAGGCCGTCACATTGAGACCCTATTTCAAAAAACAAAGCAAACAAAAAAAAAGGCAGCAGAAAAATTCTCCAAAAATGCTTAAAATTTGGTCTTTTGGTGCTTAAAAGCCTTCAATTTGTGGGAAAAAAAGCTGGGTGTGTGGCCTGTAATTCCAGCACTCCAGTGGCTGAGGCAGAACTGCAAACTGGAGCCCTAGCTTGGGCAACTCAGTGGAACCCTGTCTAAAAAAAAAATGCTGGCGATGTAGCTCAGTGCAAAGGCCCTGGTTCAATCCCCAGTACTGCAAAAAAGAAAAAAAAAGTGGAAAAATTTCGCTTACATGAAACTGTTCAAAGATCAATAAAGTCAGACAAATGTACTTGCTGTGTAAAGACATATGGCATCTAACAGAGGGGAAATCTCTTAACTACTTTTTTTTTTGGGGGGGGTTGGTACCAGGGATTGAACTCAGGACCTTGCACTTGCGAGGGAGGTGATGGAACCACTGAGCTAAATCCCTGGCCCTCAACTACTTTTTTTACAAAAAATTCTTGATGCAAAAAATGAGTTTAAGAGTTAAGACTTTTCCACCATTTTCCTTGGAGGAAAGAAAGGCTTGCATTCTTGGTGATTTTGTTTCAAGGAAAAGCCATTTGAAGACTGAAACAGGGCAAGATGAGAGACTGCATAGTATGTCCTCCTCTTGCCCAAGAGTTTTACTTCTTGTTTAGAAAATTCAGAGGTGAGCAGTATATGGGAAAAGAAAGGAAAAGAAAAGAAAAGAAAATAATAAAATTCAGAGGTTTCAAAAAAAAAAATCTCCCTTTATCCCATGTATTAGTCATTATCCACAAGAGAGAGCTCCAAGGGCAATGGACAGAGAGCCTTGCTTGGACTGGCTCTGGCGATGCAGCGACAGGGAGGAGCTCAAGTCCCATCCTGTCTCTAGCTGGTCTGAAGTGAACCCAAAGGTCAGCCCTGGGAGATGTGTTTTTTCTCACTGTCTCACATTAGCCCATGTCTGTCTTGAAGATAACTTTTATATTAATTTTAAGCTCTGCAGGGAAGTTAAAAACTGGAATGTTTTGCTATTTACTCAAAATAAGTGAAAGAGGGCAGTTTAAAAAAAATTTTTTTTTGGAGACAGGGTCTTGCTATGTAGTTCAGGTTGGCCTTGAACTCACTATGTAGCCCAGGCTGGCCTCAAACTTTGGGGATCCTCCTGGTTCGGCCTCCTAAGTGCTGGGATTATAGGCATGCACCACCACACCCAGTAGGTTCTCTATTTTTTAATTTTTAAAGCAACTGACTGAGGTCCACCCACGTCTTCAAGTTGAGAGGGAAAAGGGAAATAATAGCTGCCCCTTGTTATCAATGGAGCACTACAGGGGCAGGCAGGCATTGTGTGTAAACTATTTCACCTACTGTCAAGTCCTGTGCAGGATCATTAGTGTACCTATGTTAGAGATGAGGAAACCAAGACTCTAGGGCAGTGGTTGTGAACCCATGGCACTCGTGCTACAGCCAGCTGTCTGTATTATTAAAAGCTCTAAAAGATTTCCCATCACTGCTCTACATGCTAAGAGACTTGCCTGGATTTCAAGGTTAGTAAGCAACATAACAGACACTTGAACCTGGGCATTAGGTCAATATGGTACAAAGGCCCACGTGTTTGAGTCCACTCACTGCTCTGGACATTGCCTTCTAAGTGTATTAGAAAGTAAATGAAACACTGAAAGAAAATGAGTACCCACAGTACCCTCCCTATCTGTCTCAGAACATTATTTGTTCTACACTCGGTTCTCTTTTCCCTTAAAGTCATAAGCTGGCATGGAAGGGGTAAGGACTGACTACTGATCGGCATTTTCGCCACCTGAAGAGCATGCACTGTTCTAACTCTCCTCAGAATTGTCTGATACAGGAGCAACAACTTATTTTGGGCCCTTTGGTTATGTCACAAAAGCAGACTTCTAAAAATACCACTTTTTCACAGGGTATGGTGGCACATGCTGGTAATCCAAACTACTAGGTAGGCTGAGACAGGAGGATCACAAGTTCATGGCCAGCCTGGACAATTTAACGAGACTCTGCCTGTCTCAAAACATAAATAAAAAGGTGTAGCTTAGTGGTAGAGGGATTATCTGGGTTCAGTCCCCAGAACTTCAAAACAGAACAAAACAAAACAAAACAAAACAAAACAAAACAGCTTATTTTAAGAGGTGAAAGGGACCCTAAGAGATTGTCAGCTTGTGACAGCACAGCAGAAGTACAAGGGTCCCTTCTGGTTCACAACACGGACAGGGCCAGACCCAGTCTCTCCAAGCCCTCCAAGCCCAGTCTGCAGGTCTGTGGCTCCTGCAGAGACTGCTGCCTGGTCTGCATCACAAAGTCTGGGTGTGACATTACTTCTGTCTGCCCATGAAGGAACAAGGGGAAGAACACACATTTGGAGAGCAGCTAGGAGTGGTATCGTGTGAATACGGAGTGTGATGTGAAACACAGACAAAGCTACCAGGCTGGGGATGTGGCTCAGCACAGAGCATGTGGTCATCACACTGAGGCCCTAAGTTTGATCCACAGCATAGGAAAGAAAACCCTCCCAAAAGGCCAGCTCCTACCTTTGGCACAGATGGTGACTCAGAGCATTCAACCCTTTGAGAATTCTCCAGCTCTGCAGAGCCATTTCATGCTCAGGTCTCCTCCCCATTCAAACATTTGCCAATGCACACTAAAGGTAACAGATACTTATCTGGATTTATTTGCAGTCTAATCTTTCTACACCAATTGCCCAGATAAGTATAGACCAAATATCTACAGGGTTCATTACATTTTGGCTGGCTGAATCTTTGATATCTATAGAATTTTATTTTTTGAGGGGGGAGGGAGGAGATGGGGTCTTGCTATGTTGCCTAGGCTGGATGTGAACTCTCCATCCTTCAGCCTCTGCTACCCAAGCAGCTGGGATTACAGGCATGTGTCACTACTCCCAGCTTCTGATACACATTTCTGATAATATCTTCTGAACTCTGTGCAGCACAGTTACAGGCTGCAGTGACTGTGTGGTTCTGTGGTAAGTAAGTAGAGGGACACCTTAGAAAGCCTGGGCTTCATTTTATAGTTTTAAAGCAGAATGGAGATAGGAGGGTTGAGAGTTCATCGGTGTGTGGGTCTCAGAGTCATTTGGTTGGTATGCCTCTGCTTTGCTGTTTATGAAACAGGAACTGAACGTGGATGTCATACAACATAATTGAAGTGCTCTGCACACTCCAGAGAAAGATAAAACCTTCTAAAGCCATGTCCCTATGTCCAAAGGGAAGGGAACCCACACATTCAGGGGTTCACCCACAGCACTCACCTGTAGCGCTCCTCCTGCAGGGTCTGCATTATTAAGGAGTAGTCCCTCTGGTAGTGCTCCTTGAGGGTCTCGAAGGACTCCTCCAGTCTGGCCTGGGTCTCACGGATCTCCTGGATCTCATGGAGCAGTGCGTCAAACCCCGAGCTCTGCATGTCGAGGGTGTTGGTCTTGGAGCTAGATGCCCCCACAGCTATGCCCCCCGTGGTACTGTTGGCCCCCACAGAGCCTGATGTGGCACTAGAGCAGTCTTCCTCACTACCATATTTTGGACTGGACTGAAAGTTTGAAATCACTCCCAAAACCTTGGCCCCATCCTCCACTTGGCCTTCCTCCAGAGAGTCCTTCAGGTTAGGGATGTTGTCTGCACTGCCAAATTTATTCCGAATCAGCGAGGCAATCTCCCTGGGCTTGGAGACCACGGCCCCTGCTGCCGAGTGGGTGGCCTGGGAGAAGCTGGAGAAGCCACCTTTGACACTGTCCACCACACCTTCGCTGAAGCCAGTCACCTTGGCTCCCACGTCCTTCAGGCCCTGGTGCATGTCCCTGAAGACATCCTTTGGCTGCCGGGGGATCCCATTCTGTTCCACCTCTCGGAGCTTCCGGTGGTAGTGTTCAAGCTTCTTCTGCAGCTGGAGGATGGTCTGGGCAGACTTCTGGTTCTTCTTCTCGAAGACCTGCTTGATTCGTGCAGCCTGCTGCTTGTCGGCACTGTTGGCGAGCTTCAAGTACTCAGCAACATTGTCATCCCGGGCTGTCTGTGCAATCTTGATCTGCTCTGTGAGCTTCAGGATCTTCTGCTGCAGGTGGGCGATGGCTGCCTTTGTGCGCTGAGGGTCAGGGATGCCATCCGCAGGCTCGGTATGGATGCTGCCATCAGCGCTGGAGGCCACTGCACTGGAAGCTTGGGCGAGGCTGCTTACTTCCAACCGCTCGAGCTAGCACAAAAGCAAGAGGGGGACATTACAAGGAGCCCAACGGGACTTATCTCCTGACTCAATGAGCTAGCATGCACTGGACATTTGCCTGCTCTCAACTCCCAGTGCAGACAGCTGACCTACAGGGACCCTCCTATCCTGAGCAGGCCGTCTCCACGTGAATCCTGTCCTAATATATGCACACTCTAAGCGACACAGATATGGTACATGAAAAAGATCTGCCAGAGACAGTCAACTGAAGGTAATCTTCACAGTATTTCTTTAAATGACAAAGCTCTCTAAGTAGGGTTAAAGCATGAACCGATTCACATTTTGTTCAGAAGCAAAATCTATGCAAGACAAAGCTACATTTGCTTTTCAATATAACTGGATGAAAACCACTTCAGTGTTCAGACATTAATCACTATTAATTCTGGTCCACGCTCACAGATTAGTCAGCAGAAAATGCTGGTAAGCACACGTATGGTCTAGTGCGGCAAGGCCCTGGGTTCCGGCTCCAGCTGCTCTAGTTTTCTCTCTTAGGTTCTCATATTGCCGTGAATATTAATTTACATATAATCAGTTGACTAAGACAATGTAGATACAGAAATCAAGTTCAACTATTAACCTGGGAAGATCAAAATGGATGATACTAGTGAAAAGATGGTTTAGGGGCTAGGATCAAGGTTTGGTTATATCTTTAAAATAAAAACAAACTTTCAATTAAGTATTATTTACAAATGATCAGATTTTAGATGTGATTTTTATTTCTGTACATAGTAACTATGAAGAAAGCCAGACTGTCTCTGGTCTGCTTTCTGTCCCCATATGTGCCCAACCTGGGCAGGACTCCAACTCAGAGTCATCCACACGCCTTCCAGAGGACAGTGGACAGAACCCAGGGCCTCAGCCTCCAGAGAAAACCAACCCACACAGCCACAGCAACACCACAAGCAGGAATGATGACCCAGTAACTCCTCTGGATTTTGGCAGGCACTGGTGTTAGGAAGGAGACACTGAAAAATGGAGTGGGAGCGGGGAGCAGAGTGAAGAAACACAGGGCAGCAGAGGTGAATGCCTCTTTTTGAGCTGCAAACAGTCCTTGGGGCAGTCCGTGTTCTGGGGTACACACTTGGCCCTAAAAGTGTGAGTTATCAGCTGAAAAGTGGTCACCCTACACAATCTCACCAGCTGTAAGATGGAGGTAACACTTCACTCAGGAGACTGCTATGAGGGTGGACTGTGTCCACAACCACAAAAGCTGTGACCACAGAAGAGGCTGTGAGCACTGGCTATTATTTTTGTACCATCTGAGTAGTTCTTTCCAAAAATTCAAATATTAAAAGATTCTGGAACAGACTCCCTCCTAAGACCTTTCACATTTCACACACAAACAAGGAAACTATAAAGCTGAACTGAAGGAACACTGTCCTTTGACACTACAGGACCATAGTGGTGAACCTATGGCACTAGTGCTGCAGCCAGCTGTAACTGTCCCTGCTTCAGAATGTCACCTTTCCAGACAGCAGGCTTAATTCACTGATTGGGATCTGGCCAGCTAACCTCTGTCTCTCACAACAAGCCTACGTAATCCACACTGCCACCCCAGTTTACACCTCACTCCGGCAGGCAGGACAAAGACATCTACTGATGGTGTCTCTCCTGACCATGTCCCAAGGGGCTGTCATTTCTGATAATCCTGTCTTCCTTCAGTGGCGACAGGAACCACGTGGCCACCAGTTCTGTTCTATCACTGTAACAAGCAGGTTACAGTGTTTTGCCTGCACTTTTGTTTCTTACTATTAAGAACTCGTTTGCCAGACTTAAATTACCTATTAACTGACATGAATTAATTGATGGGGATCAAGCCAGTACCTGAAAACAACGACCCCTCAGGGGGTGATGGAAGACATCCAGGGCCCAAACACCAGCGTGCAATACCACTGCCTGCTTCCCCTCAGGGTCCACCAGCAACCAGTAGAGAGGATGAGCACCCACAAGGTCCAAGACCCTAGGCTCAGACTGACTCCACCAGGCTCACCAGGCCACCCGTTTGCTTGAGTTGAGCCTGCGTTGCTTCTCCTATATGATACGGCTATTATCTTTCCATAAGATTTTTTTTCAAAAGATGCTAAACATGTCTAATCAGGGGCTAGGGGTGTGTAGTTCAGCTATAGAGTGTTTGCCTAGCAGGTGAGAGGCCTTGGGTTTGATTTCTGACACTGTCAAAGAATGCTACCACCCCAAAAGCAAAAAAAAAAAAAAAAAAAAAAAGTGTTAAATCAGATTATACCCAACAAACATAGTATTAAATAGAAATTACATGTCACTGTTTTGGATTAAACTCCCACATGGGGCCCCAAAAGATCACACTAAAAATCAAAACAGAGTCCACATCATTAACTTGCATCATCTGACCTTCAATCAGGATTAGAGGTCACAGACAAATCTCCCTACAGGCTAGTTTCAATTGGTGTGATCACCAAGTCCCTCTGCTTTAATGCTTATGCAACAAAACCAACCTAAGGTAACCTGATGTTACCCAGTTAGACTGTTTTCTATTGTTCTCTTTTCCTATCATGTCTTACAAGGAAAACAACTCTGAAATGACCCTTTACCTTTTGTTTCTGCTTTCTTCAGCTTTTTTCTTTTCAGTACTTGGGATTGAATCAGTAGGGCCTTCCCACTGACTTACATACCAGGACCTATTTTTATGTTTTATTTTGAGACAGAGTCTCTTTAAGCCACTAATTTGTCCAGGTGGGCTCAAACCTGTGATCCTCTTGCCTCAGTGTGCCACCATGCCCAGCTTCAGCCTTTTCTGTCTTTAAAACCTCCTCTGGGGCCAGGGATTTACCTCAGTGGTTTACCCGAGTTTGATTTCCAGTACCAAAAAACAACAACAACAAAAAACACCTCCTCTGCTTGGTTCACTGGGACAGTTATTTTATGAAATAAAATGATGTCCAATTCTAGAATGAGAAAGCCAATTAAGATTATTTGACTAAACTTTCAGTTTTGTCCTTCAACAATAGTATTCAAATTGGGCGTAGTGGTGGCCTGCCTGTAATCCCAGCACTGTGGGAGGCTGAGGCAAAGGAGACTGGAAGTTCCAGGTCAGCCTGTGCAATTCAGCACTTTAGTGAGGCCCTGTCTCAAAAATAAATAAATAAATAAATAAAATTAAAAAGACCTGGGGATGTCAGTCAGTGCAAAGGCTCTGGGTTCAATCCTCAGTACTGGGAATGAGGGGGTGCAAAAGTACTTGAAATTAACCTTCTGGCCAGGACAGTTAGGTTTGCTGCCCAAATACAACTACATATTTGTAATTAAAACATTACAAAATCCTGACTTCACATCATTATCTTCAAGGACAGTCCCATCTGGGCTCTCTTTAGCAGACTACACATTCTACATAATTAAATGCTGCCCTTCACTTTTGAGGAAATAAGGCAAACAGAGAAGGAAGTGAAAGGTGGGGAAGTCTTCATAATTAATCTGAAACAAATAGATGCCTGAGTATTTTTTTTTTCCCTGGGAGCTATTCTTTTCCAAGCAAGTTTATGGGAAGGATGTATGCTTGTTTCTGTGAGTCGATGCTAGGGCACCTGCCAACACTTTCACCTCATGCTCCGACCAAAATTGGAGCATGTGGGTCAGTTCCAGCACTCACAGGGTATCAGGTAGATAGTACGCATGTGTGATTTTGGTAGAGTGCCCCCATGAACAAATTTACAAACTGTAATCCCTAGAGATTTATAACCACCTTGGCCCTGAGAACCACTCAGCAATCTGGCATCTAATCAATAGGGAATGCGGATGTGCTCTGGCTGGTTTCACCAGCTGTTTGCCATTACATCACATGATGTCACTATCTGGGCACTGCAAATGGAGAGGGATCTCAAGGAAAGGGGATTAGAAGAAAATGAAAATGGGCTCAGCTCCACTACCCCACAGCCATCCTGCTCTTCTCTAAGTATTCTACCTCTCTGTTCTGGAGCTAAAGTCAATATTCTGCTTAAAAGGTATTTTTAAAAATTATCACAAAAAATTCCCCCACTTAAAAAGAAAACAAGAACACACACACACACACACACAAAGAAAAGAAGAGAAAGAGAACGTTTCCCTGACTTCAATAATCTTATGCAGACTAGAGGTTTTTCACAAGTTCCAGGAACCACTTTCCAGAGTTTTCTGGGTATTTGGTGCAGAGCAACCTCAGCTGCACTGAGATGCATCTGAGCCACCCCAGAGGGAAGAGGGAAGCCAAGCTGCAGCCTTCTGAACCCTGCTTGCACCTATTTTATCAATGTTCTGGATAAAGTTTGCTTAGAAAAAGAAAAGACAAAGGTGACTTATTAATTTTTTAAAATTTAAAAATCATTAATACATAAATACTGTAGTATGCATGACAGTAATTGTGGTCAGAGCTACTTCAGGGCCCTTTCTACCACTGGCACTCTTCAGGTCCATTTTCCATAGAGAATAGAGTTTAATAGTCATTTTCTGCTGACATGCAAGGTGGAGGAGAGGGCATGCTCCAGTCTCGAGATGTGAATTCTTGGCTGGTTTGCCTGCAAGTTTTTGTGATGGTTTCTTTTCTTTCTTTTTTTTTCATGATGGTTTTTATCCAGGTGCCCCCCACACATGCATAGGCAGGGCTTTCGGAAGGTGACCAAGTCTTGGGGGCAATATAGCTGATTTGCTGTGAGGAGGCAGAGTCTGGCTGGAAGAGGCAGTCACTGGTCCCCAGACTTGACCTGGAAGGGTACATACCCTGTCTGTTCCCCCCTTCTCTTAGTGCTTCCTGGCCTCTCTAATGTGAGAAGCCTTCCTCTGCCAGATTCTTCCATCATGCCCTTGTGCCTTGGGGCCAGCTGGCTGCAGACTAAAAACATGAGCCAAAACATACCCCTCTTATAAGGGGAGGATGCTGGGTACTTTTTCCCAGTGAGGAGGAAGCAACTAAGACAGTTTTATAGTTGAAGATCCTACACGTGTCTGAGCAAAATGACACAGCAACAGTTTCCCTGATGGCCTAGGAATGGAAGGAATCTTCCCCTTGAATCCCTATATGCAAGGGAACAGCTGTAGTCTGGCTCTGCTGATGGCCTGCTGTCTCACTCCTCACTCAGGGAATGTTCTCCTCCACATCAGCCTTCAACACTCAGCTTAGTGTACCTCCTCCAGGAAGTCTTCCTGACAACCTCCTTCTCTTGCAAATATCACAAGCCTTCCTTTACATTCCTGTATCCCTGCACACATCTCTATCACCAGGCTCGTCATATTATACTGAAATGACTGGTCCCCTCCCCCACTGACTTGCATTTCTGAGGGCAGGATCCTGTCATGCACCTGTAGATGCCATGACACTAACACAACGCCTCATACAAAGAACACCCAGTAAATGTTTACCAAGCTGCTTGCCACAATCTCCTCACAGAGGCTGTGTCTGCATTACTACAAATGGAACAAACTCCAGAGCTTCTGAAGGGAAGAAATTTCCCAGCTGATTCTTCCTTCCAAGGCTGCTGAGGAAAAATCACTGACTGGGTTGATGTAAAAGTTGAGACTATTAAGATCCTAGTTGCCTAACTGTCCAAGTGTACCTGCTAAACAGCCATGTCAGGACCTAGGGCTGGTGCTGGGAATGAGTCTCTGATGTGTATGGAACAGACATCGTTAGGGATTAGCACTGCCAGGTGTGCTCCAGAGCCTACTGTTTATAGAGTTAATTGAGCCACACTAGCCTGGCCAGATGGTTTAATCCTGGGTTTTTTTGGTACGGGGGGATTGAACTCAAGACCTTGAGCTCGCAAGGCAGGTGTGGTGCCACTGAGCTACATTCCTGGCCTGGTTTAATCCTGTTTTAACCAAACTTTACTGAATGCACCTGTGTACAGGACTGATGCTACACACTGGACACTGGGTACACAAACTATGCACAGTTCCGATGAACCAGCAACCTGGTAGTCATGACATAAATAGGAGAATTAGGGTGGCTTGGTATGGGTGCTATTTCCTATGACTCAGCTGGGAAGGAACCTAGGAGGTCTTCTGGTTTATACAGTTTATTTTATAGATGACTAACAGGCTTAAGAGAAAGGTCACTCCTTGACAACTAAAGAAAAAGTAGGTAACACATACTGAAGATACAGAGAGGTGAACTGTTCAGCCTCACAAGAAAAGGGGATGGGGTGGTGGGGTGGCTTCAAATACCAGCTCATCAGTCATGTGCCACCAGGAACATCCAAGCAGAAGCACACCAGCATGTTAGGAATGTCACACAAAGGGCTGGGTATGTTGGCACATGCGGGTAGTCTCGGCTACTTAGACTGAGACAGGAGGACTGCAAATTCAAGGCCCTGGTGAGCAACTTAATAAATAAAATTAAAAAGTAAAAAGGGCTAGGGAGGGGCAGGGATTTAGCTCAGTGGTTTCACTGCCTGCTGCGCAAGCACAAGAACCAGAGTTTGATCCCCGGTACCAAAAAAAAAAGCTAGGGATGTACCCCAGTGGGAGAAAGCTTGCCTAGTGTAAGTGAGGGCCTGGGTTCAATGATTTTCTGGAGCTGAGGGTAGAGTACATGTTTAGCACACACAAAGCCCTGTCCAATCACTAGCACCAAAATCAATCAATCAATCAATCGATTTTCTGAGCATGTGCTGATTATAAAGAGGATGACACAGAAACGGCTTTCCCTGCTAAGAATGTAAAGATACATATAAAATGCAAGTGCAGATAAGTCAATCTGATTTTAAGAACTGCCACCAATAAATTCCCCTTTATAAGTTAATTCCTACTACAAATACAATAATACTTTTATGACACGAGTCTCCCTAAAACAAAAGATTTCCCTGCCCTAGCTTAATAGTATTTATTTCAAGCAATTTTGATAAAACGAACTTCTAAAACAATGAGAAATCTGAAAAGCCCACTGGGATCTGTGATCCTGGCCCTCCTTGAGCTGGCTGTTGAGACTCATAAGGTGTGAGGACACTGGCCAAATCACCCCCCGCCCACCAATCCCATTCAGGGCCCAAGTAAGCATCTTGCCCATAAAACCATCTAAAGGTGTCTAAAGGCTTTCTCCTATACCCCAAAGCCTCCTCAACATGGGTAACTTGGGTGTCTATCAGACACTACACATTTCTGTCCTGATTGCTTTAAACCTGCTCCTCCTGTCCTCTGCACTCTCAGGAGGCAGCTACACCACCGACCCACTTAACTCAGATCCAAACCCTTGCTGTCATCTACCCTAATCCAGTAAAACACCACTAATCATTGTGGCAGCTAACACACAGAGTGGTGTACTTCTGACGAGTACTAAGCACTGTTTGAAACCCTTTGCATGGTCAGCCAATTAATACTTTCAAAAACACTATTAGATGGGAATCATTTACCCCATTTTAGCTAAGAAAATCCAAGCATAGGAAATTTAAGATGTCCAGGGCCCGAGGATGCAGCTCATTGGTACAGTGCCTGCCTGGCTGGCAACTGTGAGGCCATGAGTTCAATTCCCCATTCAAAAAAAAAAGTTCGAGAACTTAAGATGTCGAAGATCACAGAGTTAAGAGGTGGCAGGGCCAATGTTTGAACTCCATCTGACTGCAGGCTATCGAGACGCTCCCTATGTACACTACATTGCTTAGCAAATGTCTGGGAGCTACTTGGTAAAGAGGTGCAGAACGGACCTCTGATCACAGAATTTCCACTGCTGCTTCCCTGGCCCAGGCCACTACAGCTTTCACCTGGATTATGCCAAGAGTCTCCTATTATTGCAATATTATAATATTTTTTTATGATCAATTCTCTGCAGAGTAGCCAGAGTAGTCTGTTTTAAATTAAGTCAGATTGTAACCCTCTTTTACACCTTAACTTTCAGTGGCTCTATTTGCCAGAGTAAAAGCCAGTCATGAGATGGCCTGAGGACTGGGGATTTAGCTCAGAGGCACTGCGTCTGCCTCGCAAGCACAAGGTCCTGAGTTCAATCCCCAGCACCAAAAAAAAAAAAAAAAAAAACAAGAATCAAATGAGATGGCTTGAGTGACACCCACATCATATCCCATTACCACCTGGCCAACTCCATAGTCACTGACCACAATATTGGCCTACTGTTCTGGCCTGCAAGTGTCCTCCAGCACTCCTTTCAGTGGGAGTGCTCTTCCTTCACATACTCCTGTGACTTGCTCCACCTGTCCTTCAGTCTTTGCTTCAACAGCACCTTGGTAGCAAAATCCCCTATGGCTGCCCTACTAAAACTGCAACGTTCTCTTCCACTGTGAACTCCCCGTTCTCCTTCCTAACTTCATCTGTGTACGGAGAACTTTTTTAAAACTTTATAATAAAAAAACTGGAATGTAAGATTCATGAAGGTAGGGGTGTTTATGTTTTGTCCACTTTTGCTTCTCCAACAACTAAAATGATGCATACTGCTTCACAGCTGCTAGAATATTTGTGGGTGACTGACTCCCTAATACTCTCTCCAGCATAATTCCCAACCATCCCAGGCTCTTTCCATGGATGCCCTTCTGCTCTTCCCCTGGCAAGGTTGAAGCTGAACATCTCTAAGTGTGTCCTTTCCTTCCCTCTCCTTCAAAAATACTTCATTTTCAACCTTCCAGTAACTTCGGATACAATCTCCTTCTTGATCTTTTCCCCATCTCTCTGAAGTTATTAGGCAGCTCCCAAGTCCTGCCAATTTTACTTTTATAGACATTAAATGGCAATTCTTTTCATGACAACAATCTACAATCTCTTTAACCATAGATAATTCCACAGCCAGAGTATAATCCCAACAGCTGCTTTCCCCCAATCCACCTTGTACCTCACTGTTCTGTGACTACATCAAGGGCAAATTTCTCATCTTTTTCTAACTACTTTTCTTTTTTTTTTTTGGTACCGGGGATCGAACTCAGGACTTTGTGCTTTTGAGGTAGGTGGCAGAACCACTGAGCTAAATCCCCAGCCCTTTCTAACTACTTTTCCCTCGTATCTCTAGCACACAAATGTTAAACATCTGCTAAGTGAATGGTTAGATTCATTACACTTCCTCAAATATTATTGTAAATGGTAGCTTTCCAGTTCTACCTTTGCTTTTCAGAGACTATCAACAACTTTTTAATGCTTTTTATTTTATTCTTTACTGTGTGGGGGCCTCACACATGCTAGGCAAGGACTCTACCACTCAGGTACATACTCAGCTCTTTTATTTCCAAAGAGGGTATCACTAAATTGCTAAGGTTGGCCTTGAACTTGCAATCCTTCTGCTTCAGCTTCCCAAGGTCTGAGATTACAACAGGTGTTTGCTACCACACCTGGTCCTCTGTCTCTCAGTATGAAGAGTACTTCCCTTGCAGGGTCAAATGATACATGTATTCTTTAGAATATGCTTGAAATCTGAAAGGTCCCCAAAGTACACTAACATTAAATTTTTTTAAAGCACCATGTAGGTTTTAACAAATATTTCTCTGAAGAACTCTATGTGGTATTAGGCCAAAGCTTTGCAGCAAGAGTAACACAAAATTTCCTCAAGTACTCTGAGACATTTTGAGACTGGTACAGACAGCAAATCTTTACCTAACAAAACACAGTAAAAGCCCCCCCACACAGTACAGCTTTGTCTACTGGAAACATGGCCAATGACTAGAAGAGTATTTCATTTAATTCCTTCTCAATATTGAAATATTCCCAATATTTCTTCCTACACTGCTTGTTATCAGTTGCTGAAAAAAACTAATTTAACTAGATAAAGAGCACAGGTACTTTCCAAGTTAAAAAGACCAAATTCGCAAAACCTAGTAACCTCACTGAATTTAAAAATTTTCAAAAATGATGCCATTTCCTTTTTGGAAAGGAAATACATTAGATTGTTACTTTTATGCTCTAACGATCTGAGAATTCTTTTAAATGTAATGCTGGTAGAGGGATAACCTTGGTGGAATTCCCCATTTCTCAGCATGAAAAGAAAAAAACAAAACCGCATGCCCCACAGTGAGCTGTGCCTCCTGACCCTAGAAGTGGCTCTCGGCTGGTATCCCTCACTATGGGTCCTGTCCTTTGTGTGGCCCAAGTGTGGCTCTGTCCTCTGAATGCAAGCTATACCCCTCCCTCTCTGTCCCTTGCAACTCAGATGCTTAGATCAAAACCCTGGTCATTACTAAGAAATGTGGCCCACTCTTCCTACTATCAGTCTGCATAAGAAGGCAGCTGTCTGCCCAACCTGAGAGGGGTAACCCGAGGTGAAGCCTCCAGGCACTCTCGAGTCACCCCCAGCAGGGAGAGGGAGGAGAGCTCCAGGCAGGCTGCAGGTAGGTGCTACTGCATGTTGGTGCCCAGCCCCATTTACTGTACAACCCCGGGAGACCAGCACATTTTCTGTGTGAGAAAACTGCCTGAGAGGCAAATGCAGGCCTTTCTTCAAACCTGGAGCTCTATGTTCTATTGCACACCCACGCTAAGTCTTCAAGAGATTGTAGTTTTACAGTTTTAGGTTACTTGATTACCTACAATCGAATAAAAATTATTTTGAGATAAACAGTGGGGATCGATCACTCTTGCACTGCTTATAAAATTTTGTCAACAGATCAAGTTTCCGTGCCATTAAAGAATAAATATTGGCAAGGGTACCCCAGGCTATTTTCTTAGATCCTGCACTTAATTTTGAGATGTTAAATATCACAACAGGTCAAGTTTATGGGCAACAGAACTAGACCCTGTCTCAATTAAACAACCAACCAAACAAAAATTATAGGAGACTACTGTTTTATTTTTTAAATCTCAAGTTTTTCCTTTTTATTTTTAGTATATGAGACCACTGTTTTAAACTAAACTCTTGAATTAGATCTCAACACAGATGCTAAAAATCAAAACGGAGTCACTCATGCTAAAAAGTTCCATGTCACCACACTGATACTAAGATGTTTTGCTGACCTTTCTAGAAATCAGGATCAGAATGGTAACAGCTTCATTTCCCAAACAAGCCAGTTTCAACTGGCATGATAATCAAGTTTCTTTTGCCTTAAAAAATTTTTTTTTGGTGGTACTAGGGATTGAGCCCAGGGCCTTTGCTACATTCCCAGCCCTTTAAATTTTTTTAAATTCTGAGAGAGGGTTTCACTAAATTGCTAAATTGCCGAGATTAGGCTTGAAACTTCTAACCCTGCTGCCTCAGCCTCTCATAGTGCTGGGATTACAGGTGTGCACAATGCCTGCTTTTTTGGCTTAATTCATACAAAGAAAAGGTAATCTGAAGTGATCAGAAGTAACCCTTTTTTTTGAGAGAGGGTCTTACTATGTAGTCCAGGCTGGCTTTGTGATTGTCCTGCCTCAGCTTCCTGAGTGCTGGGATTACAGGTATGTGCCACCACACCAAGCAAGACAAGTAACACTGAAATGACCAATCTACTTTGTTGTTGTTCTGCTTTCTTCAGCTTTTTCTGTCTTAAAACCACTTTCTTCTGCTTGGCTCACTGGCACATTTATTCTATTACATGGAATGAAGTGCTGTCTAATTCTAGAATGAAAAACAAAGCCATTAAGATCTTTAAACAGTTGTCATATTATCCTTTGACAGAGAACACAGTTGCTTTTCTGTATAGTGGGATAAAGCAAATACACCTGTAATGTTGTGAACGCCTCCTGTTTTTTATCTCCAATGTCTTAAGGAGTCATCAGATTTTAAGAACACAGAAATGTTAAATTGTATTTTTTGCCTGTACCTCATTCATCTGCAATATGATGTTCAGATTTTTCCCAATTAAGATCGATGACAAAGTACAATCTCTAAGCCAACTTTCACAAATGGAACATAGAGGATATACTCCAGTTTGCTATTCATTTATTTTTTTATTTTTTTCCCCATTAAGTTTATTGTTACATTTTAGGTATAAAATACAGTTCATTCATCATTGGGATCTTGTACCTTTACATGAGTATGTTGGTTCTTTTTCTTTTTTTCCCCTTCCCTTGCCCTCCCTTCACCCCCTCCTCCCTTCCCTATTTGCAAAGACTTTGTTTCCATTTTTTTCCTCTTCTCATATTTTTTCCTTTCCCTTTTTTCCCTTCCCCTACCCCTCCCAATTACCCTGCTCTTTTAGACCTTTTCTTCCTGTTACACAGTATCAGTTATACATTTTTAAAATTACAATATTAAGATCTAGGAGACATTACCACAGATTTTACAGAATTTAAAAGGATATAGAAAGCATATTACAAAAATCTTTTTTGAAATAAATTTGACAACTTCTAAGAAGTAACTTGGAAGACAAATTAATGAAAATAACTCTGGAGGAAATATAAAATTTGATGCTATTCATTTACTTATTTATTGTGCTGGGAATTGAACCCAAGGCTTTACACACCCTAAACATGTGTTCTACCACCTAGGGTGGGGCACCCTTAACCGCATCACGTCCTTAATCCTTGCATCACATGCTTAATCCCAACATCACACACTTAATCCCAGCATCACACAATCTCAGCCTTGCACAGTTAATTCCAGTATCACACACCCTAGATCCAGCCACTTCCAAAAAGCCCCACATATAATACATGAGGCTTTGGGGGACATCTGGACACAGTCCAAGCCAAACAGTGGTGATGGAAACCAGGAGGTAGAGACTTGCTGGAGGGAGGAGGTCACTGGGGTGTGCAGTCAGGGTGTATACCAGTCATCCCCAGTCCCTTCCTCTCTGTGTCCTGGCTGCCTCCAGAGGTCAGGGCTGCTCTGTCACATGCTCCCACCACTGCACCCCAAAGCCATGGGACCAGAGACTAGGGCCTGAACCCTCTGGAAGAGTGAGTTAAACACACCTTTCTTCTTTATGGGACTTCTCTCAGGAATTCTGGCATTGTGATCGTTAACACAACACGATCTAATTGTGAAACACAGAAATTATTGACTGAATATGCATTCCAGTAAGTCCTGTAAGATATGACTATAGATATGAAGGCAATGCAGTCCTTGAATACAAGAAGAGCTATATATTCAAAAGAAGGGAAAGAGGGCGGGCGATTTAGCTCAGTGGGCCTGCCTGAGTTCAATCCCTGCACCAAAAAAAAAAAAAAAAAGGGAAAGAGAACAGAGAAGTCTTCTTGGAGGTGGTGACCGCATGAGCCTTGAAGGAAGATGTTCCGAATAGAAAAAGAAGTGGAAGTGAGGAAAGCCAGAATGAGCCAGGGTCCAGAAGAAGGAATGTAACCTTCAAGATAAAGTCATGGTTCCCAAGTCTGTGAGAGTACAGCACAGGAGAAGGCTGTGGCAGGCTGAGCTGCAGCCATGGGCTGGAACTACTGCTCTAGACTCTGTCTCTGTATGGCTATCGCTCAAGGTTTCTCAATGACAAGAGGAGTATAATCTCTTATGGAACCTAGACTTGGAGACCCAGAAGGATACTTGATTATATCAAAGTACACATCCCGGACCAATCAACAGAATTCACTCCTAGACCTGATCTTCTCACAGTGTGCTTTCCTTCAAGACAAGCAGCATGACCCAGGAAGTTCCACAAGCCAGAACCAAACCCAACCAAAGTTCAGAAACCACCCTGGACATCTGTATCCCAGCTACAGCCAATCCAAAGCTATTCTACCAGTTTACTTTCTGAATTCATCATAATACACAAGATTCTCTGTCAATCTCTACAGTCTGCGCCACTTTAACCCAAACTCTCACTCTCTTTCCTGGACTACACATCCTGACTATCTACCTGCATTTTACTCTCTCAAGCTGAAGAAATTAAAAAAAAAAATTCTAAATCACTCAATGCTTAAAATTTTTAGTAGCTTCCTGTAACTTTTACAATAAAGGGCAAGAATCAGACATAGTTTATGAAGGCCTCCATGGATCTAACTTCTCTCTAGAGCTGCATCTTCACACTTCTCCTTCCTTCCCTCACAAGAGCCACAATGGCTCTATTTGACCCTGTTGCTAGTCCAGTCTTCTCACTACAGTGCACACTGCATTATTCGCTGCCTGTCTAGGCCATTTTGCTAGGTGCTGGGTATACACTTATGAACAAAACAAAGTCTCTGCCTTCACCAGGCTTGCAGCTGAGTGGCAAAAAGTGGTCAATATTCGAAAGTGCAAATTCTCGAGTATGATCCCCGGTATCGGGAAAAAAAAAAAAAAGTGATCAATAACCAAACAATCTATTTTGTGAAATTACTATGAAGGAAAAGAACAGAGGGTTCTAAGAAGAGAAATAGGGTAAGGGAGGTCACAGAAGGCCTCTTTTAATAGAGGTCTTTGAATTGAGCCCTCAATGATAGAAAAGGAAGTTGTTACTTTAACCAGGCCATAAAAAAGGAAAAGCATTATTTCTATAGAAGAGAATTTGGTATTTGAGCATAGTTAAGATGAAAAGTGAGTTAAAGAATGAGGCACTTCAAAAGGAGAAAAAGAAAAAAGGTTCATTTATTCACTGCTTCTTAAACTGCCTTGGTAAAAGGTCAGCCCTTGTTACTCAGAAGCCTTTTGGGAGGAGCTAAGGGATGCTGAAAGTAAACACTAGGGCCAGGGATCCCTGGCTCTACCACTGCTTATATAAGCAGTGAGTCAGCAGGAAGTCAGGTGTCAATGGATCTCGTCTGTGCCCACTCCAAGCCACTAAGAAATCTGCCTCTTCCTACTAGGGAGAAGAGGCCCAAGACAAGACCTGAGGCAGGCTAACAAAACAGGCACACACCTTCCAGCAATATGCACCACACTAGGATGAGGAAAAGTACATCTTTTTTTTTTTTGGTACTGGGGATTGAACTCAGGACCTTGAGCTTGTGAGGCAGGCAGTGGAACCACTGAGCTAAATCCCCGGCCCGGAAAAGTCAATCTTTATGCATATAAAAAAGCAGCAGGATCCAATTTAAAGTAGATTATAGAGGCAGGTGATTCTGGTAGTATTTCACAGATCTATTAAAAGCCATTTCTTTAACTTGTAATACAATGCTCACCAAAGAGTGAGCTCCAATGCTCCAAAATTAAGACTACCAAATCTGCTAAAAGAGAAACCTAGATTTCAAAGAGAAAATGCCCTTATCTTTTTTGGAGTTCATAAATATTCAGGGGTACTTTCTATAACTATCTTTTCTCTACTGAAGGCAACAATGTGGTACCCAGCAACAGAAAAGGCTTTATAATGCCAGAATTGGGTCTGGCAAAGAAAAACGTACAGAGAACCTAAAAGAGATTCAATTATAGTAGAGGACAAGTAGGAAGAGCATTTACAACCACTTGATATGGAACAGCAGTGACAAAGAGCCTGAGACAGACACCCACCCCCGCACAGCTCTGAAAATAGCAGACTCCTTACTGCCTCCCTACCTCCACACAATGTCCTCAGCCCTGCTGCTCCAGCAGCAGCAGCCAAGAGGAGGAGGAAGCCTCATTTTTTCCTTCTCCACTTCAGGCCAGAGTAAAGCTGGATAAGAAGGATAATTATGCCTATGCAAAGAAGGAAGAAGAGACCTAATTAAGAGTCAGCATTCCTTGCTGTAAAAACCCCTAGCCTCTGCCTGCGCTGGGCCACCTGAGAAAAACCTGGTGATTGTCTGAAGGTCACAACCCAAGCACCAGAAATGATGTTTGCCGGCCTGCTCTGTTGGCTATCCTTTCCCATCACACATGACTCTGCAAAATGTGTTGCTCATCACTGAGATGCAATTCTATGTAGAAGACACAGGAAAGTTAAAAGAGAAAAAATATCATAACACATTTATCTTACCAAAACCCCCTGTCAGGCAAGCTGTTGACTGTGCTGGCCTCACAGCTCATCCTTTATCTGTGTGCTGCAGAGCAAGCTTGGGTCATGCAAACAGATCACTCGACTACAAGCTCTTTCCATCTGTTTCCACTTCCAAACTGCAGAGGAGCTGTGGCAGGCTGTCGCTGCTGCACATACCGGATTTCCGAGAATACCACCGTAAATGAGGGCAGCTACCACTGGGAACGCCCTTCCTCACCAAGAGCCACCGGCAGCCACGCTTCTAGTGGATCCCTGGCTTCTCACCTTCACAGTCTCCGAGAGGGGCCTTTCCCAGAAAAGGCAGGTGCAGCCGCACCACACCAACATCCCGCAGAGCCATCCTTTGCAGCACCTGCTTCATCCAGGGGACAGTTCCGGTTCTGTCTCCAGCATCAATTTGTGGAGCTTTTATATCTGAGTGCCTGGGAGGACTGTGCTGAATAGACAGAAAGCTTCTGCAAAACAAGCATCTGTGCCTGTGTGTATGTGTGTGTGTGTGCGGGTGCGCGTGCACAAGTGCGTGCGCTAGTGCCTGGTGCTGCTGATGCAAATGAATAGTTTGGCTCGGAGAATAGAGATCACAGGCTGTATGTGCCTCTCTGCTTTAGCTGTGAGAGTCTTTTACAAAAGACAAAAGCTTCCAACTGGTTGGACTTAAAGCCACAGGGCATTAATTCAACATTCACATTTGTCTTCTATTTAAATTAGATAAAGTTGAAAGAGGAGCTTAAAGATTAAATATATTCTCAATAAAATAGTACAGTTTAGGTAGCTTGGTTCAATAAATACAAAGAAAAAGAAATCTACCTATGTGTTGATAAAGAAACAGATGATTGCTAGAACAGATTTCCATATCTTCCTTAGTTTCTTTTCTTTTCATCTGAGGTTCATAAAACTATATAAATTTGAGCAATAAGAAAATTGAGCAAGAAACAGAAAACTGAGGAGGAGGCTCTAAAATCTAACTCAATACCCAAGGAAAAAAAATGTTCTGCATCAAGAACACTGCAACTGAGTATCAGGTGACATCACAAGCAGACACTGCATCAGCACACACTGTTCATCAAGTGCCTACAGCACCACCCAGAACAATCTGACACCTCAGGGAAACTGTTCCTGTCCCAGGCCAGGGATTTAGCTCAGTGGTACCACGCCTGACTTGCAAGCGCAAGGTCCTGAGTTCAATCCCCAGTACCAAAAAAAAAAAGAAAGAAAGAAACTGCTCCTGCCCCAAGAGAGTCACTGTGGATCTGGGCAAGCTATAGGTCTGAACTTACTTTCCTTATTTGTTAAAAGCAGTTGGGAAGGCCGGGGATTTAGCTCAGTGGTTTTCACTGCCTGCTGCACAAGCGCAAGGACCTGAGTTCGATCCCCGATACCAAAAAAAAAAAAAAAACAGTTGGGAAAGGTACATAGGAGTTCTAATGATTATAAAATACAGCATATATAAAGCATTATTCCTAGGAATGTTTCTCTGAGGCTAATATTAGAAAGGAATCAGACGGGGCCCGGGATTTAGCTCAGTGGTTCCGGCGCCTGCCTCGAAAGCGGAAGGACCCAAGTTCAATCCCCGGTACCAAAAAAAAAACCCAGAAAGGAATCAGACAGGAAGACAATTTAGTGGAGTGCATCTTTTTATGAGCTTAGGCCTGTGGTAACTTCGGTACTGCTGGTCCACACGGGCCTAGGAGCTCAGGGCAGCACAGTGGCAAGGGGGCAAGGTCTTCCTTCGATAACCAGTGCCACAGCTTCCAGCATTCTTTCCCTTACACCACAGGAGGCCCTCCGAACGGGGGCCAGAGCACCTTGAGTGATCAGATTCTAGGTTGGAACCATGGTCCTGGAAAACCCCTCTTCCATCTCTACAGATGTTTCAAAAAATCAAACAAACCAACTTGTACCACTAGCATCAACACCAGCTATTTGTTTACTTAACTGTGTTTATTAGCATTCTCAATCTCTCTTTTTTTTCCCTTTTTCTTATTTGGTGCTGGGATTGAACCTAGGCTTCACAAAGGCTAAGGCCCTCCTCTGCGCAGAGCCACACGTCTAGCCTTGCACTTTCAGTATCTTCTGCTAAGACCATCACGTTCAGTGTAGAAAAATTTGAAAGTGCAAGTGGGCATAAAAGAAAACAAAAATTACCTGTAATCTCACCACTCACACAAGGCCAACAAACCACTGTTACTGTGATTTTTATTTGTTTGGTTTTAAAAAAATGCACAAGTATTTTCTGTTATTCAAATCAATATTTCTCATGACTTCCATTTGAAAAGTTCCATAAGAGAAGCTGTATTTTTTCCTTCCTTCTTAATAATCACTTTGTGTATCCTTATACCTAACACATCTGATGTGGGCTTTTAAACAGGAACTGACCTTGTGTATTGTGTTTAGCCTAATACAAAATTTAGTAAGTACACATTTTGTTCACAGTGATACAACTGAATGTTGGAGGCTGTCTTTTCCTTTGAGTAGGTACAATATTGACCTTTTGTTAGGCTAACACCTATACAATTCCATAATTACAGGTAAACTGCTCCTCCTCCTAACCATTTCCAGTGCTCCTTCTCTTCCTGGATACATGCTGCAGAGTTTCCCACACCCCTTACAGTTAGGGCCAGGGCCACGAGGTTAATTCTGACCACTGCGTTGTGAAGGAAGGGAAGTGTCACTTAGGTCAGCACCTTTGAAGGTGAATGGGAGGCTCTCTGATCCTCCCTCCTTACCACTGAGATCTCTGAGCGTGTGTTGAGATGGGTGCCGTAGCCCAAAACCACCTTGGCTGGCTGAGCCAACATAACGAAGGTAGTCACCCCTCCTCATAGTACTAAAGCAGACCTTGTGTAAGAAATGTTCACTGTAGATTTTTATGAAAGTCATTGTCTTAATCTTTTAAAACAATGTCCTTTAACAGTTCTAGGGGTTCTAGGAGTTACTGGTGGATCTGACAGACCAAAGCAAAGTGCTCTCCAGAGCAGCACCTTCTCTGGCTGCCTAAGCCTGGGTACATTTCTTCTTGGCCATCAAGGTAAATGGCACTTTAATTTTGCTGCCTTCCTGGTTCACTAAGACTAATTCTCTTGCTGATTCTGTTTTTGTTTCTGCTTTATGTACAGTTGATAAATTATTCCCCACTGATAGGAGCACTGCGAATTTTGTTTTATGGTTTGTTCACTTGATGGTCTCTGTAGAAAAGTGACACCTATCTAGTCTCTGTTGGATGAGAAACCAAGGGATGAGTCTGTGTGTCAGACTTCTTTTTTGTCAGTCTATCTAATTGTGTTGAGAGCAATTCAATTAAGAATCCCCCCACTCCCTAGTCCTTGGGATGGAACCCAAGGCCTTGCACATGCTAGGCAAGTGCTCTCCCACTGAGCTGCACCCTTGGCCCCAACTAACAACTCTGTATGGACTGTGAAGAATAGCTCTCTGAGATCCTAGACTGGTGGGATTTTTGGATTTTGTGTTTAGTTTTTTTTTTTTTTTGGTACCAGGGATCGAACTCTGGTCCTTCTGCTTGCGAGGCAGACAGTGGAACCACTGAGCTAAATCCCCGGCCCTTGTGTTTACTTTTGATTTGTGGCTGAAAAATTATAGAACTGAAGCCCTGGGTTTCCATGCGTCTGTACCAGTAATTTGGAAAGACCTAGATCTTTCATTTTGTAAGTGTGAAATGTTTTCCTATCTTTATAGAGTATTAGTAAATATAATGTCTCATAAAGCAGTTCTTATTTTCTCAGCACTAAATAAAAACTTTTATGTCAAATATTTCTCAAACACCAAAAAGTGAGCATCTAATATTTAAACACATCAGATAAAGGAAAAATAAACACTTCATTGTTCAAAAACATTTTAAGAGGGCCCGAGGATTTAGCTCAGTGGTTCCGCTGCCTGCCTCGCAAACGCAAGGTCCTGAGTTTGATCGCTGGTATAAAAAAAAAAACCAAAACCATTTTAAGATTCCATACTCACAGGGCTTGGGGGTTAACCAGTGGTAGAGTGACTGCTTATCATGCACTGAGTTGTCCCCAGCCACCTTCCAAAATAAAACAATAAAAACCCCACTCAAATTCACATACTTAAGGTAAATATCTGACAAATCAAGACTAGTGTTGTCAGAGTTAAATATAATACCGTACATTTAATTTCCTTGGGTTTGATTTCTCAGAGAAAAGTAATATGAATTTCTCAAATTTATATTGGGTTATTGATCAAAAAAGCTAACATTGCTAACCTGATGAGAGTGCTGACAAACTTTTTATATCAATGGTAATTATGTACCAGCTTAAGTATTAAATACCGTAAGTTCTGGTAATTTAAAATCCTAGTCAAATGTTAAAGGGAGCTTGTTAATAAATAATTCTTGGATACTAGATAATTTGAGCAAAACAGAATACTAACACATTGATTATTAAATATGATTTTAAGTTCACATGCTTTTCTTATTCCTATATGCCATCAGAGTGGCTGTATCTTTAGAAGTCATGTCAAATGGGTTCACTTTTGCCCCATAAAGAATGTATAGGAGGGCCGGGGATTTAGCGCAGTGGCGCCACGCTTGCCATGCAAGCTGAAGGTCCTGCATTCAATCTCTGGTACCAAAAAAAAAAAATGGAGGTACAGGAGATGTGTGTGTTGTAGGAAGTTTGTTATGTGTATTCCTGAGCTTTAATAGTCTGCTCATGTGCTTGGATATAAAAGGTATTTCTTGGCATCCACTGTTCCACCCAGTTGTCTTTGTGAAGTAAAAGTTATAAATGATAAAGGTGTTTGGAACTATATTAGGAGCAACAGTGCAGCACAGATGCCTGTAATCGCACTTGGGAGGCTGAAGCAGGAGGACTGAGAGTTTAAGGACAGCTTGGGCTACACAGTGAGACCCTGTCATCCTCCCTTCAAATAAAAATAAAAAGCAACAGTGACAGTGATACAGAAGATTTTGGGGGTGTTGGTGAGGTGGTAGGTGGGGACTGACTCAGGATTGTGAACCTGCTAAACAGGTGCTGCACCACTGAGCTATACTCCTGCACTCTCAAGAGACAGAGAAACACAAGGTAGTAGGTCTTTTGAATTTTCAAGGAAAAGAGGGTTTTTTTTTTCTCTTTTGGCAGTAGCTGGCATTAAATCCACTAGCACTGAGCTACATCCTCAGCACCACTACCATCACCCCTGCCCCACTTCTTTCAGTCTTGCTAGGTAGTCCAGGCTGGTCTTGAACTCATCATTATCCTTCTGCCTCAGCCTCCCCCTGACCCCCCCCCCCCCCCGCCAAGTGCTGAGGCTGAGGATTATAGGCCTGTCCCACCAAACTTGACTCCTCAGTCTTTTAAAAATATTTTGAAACAGTGTCTCACTAAATTGCCTTGAACTCGTACTCCCTCTGCTTGTCCTTGCAAGTAGCTAGAATTATAAGGTCACACCATCACACTGGACTAAAAAAGAGCATTCTTGTCCCACAATAAAGTGAAAGTTTGTTTTAGAACTTGAAAGAAGAAAAAAAGATAATTTGGGTTGCTCTGAAAAATACACTACTGGGACTTGAAGAGAAGCTATGAAATATTTTAACACACTGGCAAAATTCAATCCGTTTCCAACTAGCTGAATATTTTGGCAAAATTCAACCAGTTTTGATGGGCTTGCTTCCCTGGTCTATTGATTGATATGAAATATTCTTTTTTATGTTCTGTGTAATTTTCCTAGATAATAGATAACAGTAATTTTCTGGCTTTATGTTGAATATATTACATCTGGGTGATCAGAAAATTAAGCAAAAGTTCTACAGTACAATAGGGTGATCACAGTTCACAACAATTTAAATATAAGAACTAGAAGAGAGGAGTATGAAGGCCCCTAACATAAAGACATTATAAGTATTCAAGGAGTTACAAATGCTAAGGACACTGATTTGACTTTCATGTTGTATACCTGTAAAACATGATTACAGTGTACACAAACATGTATAATTATTATATGCCAGTTTAAAAAAAGGAAAAACAAAACCCACAAAAATAAACAAAACATGGGCGAGGGATGTAGCTGAGTGGTAGAAGGCATGCTTGGTCCTGGGTTCGATTCCCAGAACCATGAACAATAGCAGCAAAACAATTCAAAAAGAACAAAGGTTCTCTGTGAGGGAGCCAAAAACCTTTACAACTACATTCCCTTATCAGTTTCTCTTATGTCTACTGCTATTCTGATTAAATAATCAAGCACCCTTCCTCACCTCACCCTCTGCCCTATCCTAATCAAAGGCCCAAGTCTCCTTCCTTAATTCTTTCATCTTGCACTTCCCAGTACTGAGTCCTAAATATAGGAAAAAACAATTGACCACCTTTCAGGATGACTTCTAGTCCTAAAACTACCTTTTAGATTTCCAGTGTGTCCCAAAAAAGATCATGAAAGTGCTTTTTGTTCACATCATAAAAAAAGAATTACTAGAAATAATATATGCTCAAAATAATTAGGCTTGTTTGTAGTGTTCCATAGTTCTTAACCAGATCCACTTTTCCTGTGGATAAGTTTGTATAAAAGTGTTAACATACCAGAATTCATACATGTAGCTTTCCTGGACAGTGCTGGAGGTCTGTCAACACCTTCACTATCAACAGCATATTTTTACCCACACAGGTAAAATAATTCACATTTTGACAAAATAATCAAGAAATTTACTCTCTTCCATTCTGGTATTGTTGGTGTCTGTAGTAAACTAACCATCTCTCCACCATCACCGAGAGCTTCTGTGTTACACTGCCATCCACACAGCAGTGGAAGACTGTGTCTGGCTCTCTGTCTATGGCTACTCCTGAGGACAGACCATGATTGTGGTTATTTGTTCAGAATATCTTAATGTCACCTTGATGTTCTGTGTGTGTGCACATGCGTGCGCATGCCTGATTGCCCGCCTGTCTGTCTGTGTGTGTGAACAAGCCCTCTGAGTTTCTCCTCAAATTATTTTAGAGTCTAATATTTTCATTCCTAGGGCATGCAATAAATTTTGTGGTTTTAAAAAAATGAATGCTAATCTACATTTTCATAGATTTTGTGCTTGTGATCTGAATAAAACAGTAAGTAGTATTTGATTTTCATTGAATCCTCAGCATTCAAAAAGTTACTGCGTTTTCGAACTCGGGACCTTGCACCTGCAAGGCAGGCACCGGAACCACTGAGTTAAATCCCTGGCCCTTGTTTTACTTTTAATAGCAATAGTTATTTGCAGACAATCAATATCAATCTCATCTTTATCAGAATATAATTGGATTCTATTTTCACTTATACTCGGAATGTCTTATATGAATGCATGTCATATTTGACAATGATTCTTATGGAATCAAATGAGAAATCACTTAAAAAAAAACAAAACAGTTGACAATAATATGGAGGCTGTCCCTACCCTGAAAATCCTCCCAAATCAACTGGCCTGAGCCCTGGCTCAACAGCCTAGCCTCACAAGTGGTAAGGAAGGGCAGTTTTTGGTAAATTTTAGCAAATAACAAGGGACTTGAAGATGAGATTAATTCATCCAAATTTGTGGCACTGAAGGTAAAACTTAGTAAAACCCTATCTCAAAACAAAAAAAAGGGCTGGGGATGTAGCTCAGTGCAAAGGCTCTGGGTTCACTCCATGGCAACACACACACACACACACACACACAAAGAGAGGAAGTAAGGGAAGGAGGGAGAATGAACAATCAGGTCAAATCTAATGAGACCAATAATTTTGTGATCAAGAATAATCTTTGGAAATTATTAATGATCACAAGGGGGATAAGAAATCATAAGCAAAATTTATGAAAGACTAAAGTGGTAAGAGTTAAATGTTCTTACCAGGGAATGCTGTGTGTTGTTTATTGGACTCTGGAGTTCTTTTCTTTGTTTTGTTTTTTTGAGACAGGGTCTCACTATGTAGTCCAAGCTGACCTTGAACTCCTGATGATCCTTCTGCTTTAGCCACCCCAGTGCTGGGATTACAGACAGGCATGCACCACCATGCCCAGCCCTGGACTCTGTGGTTCTGATTCTATAAAGGTCTCTATCTTTGTCTTTGGTTAGATTATTTCACAACTCCATAGAAATGGAAATTACCTCTTGGATACAATGGAAATGAATTTTGTCTAGGAGATAATATAAATTTCCTTGAGGTCAATTCTCATTTTAGCATCTTACTGGCTCCTTCATTAATTACTATGTTAAATGAAACCTTTGACCATACAGGATTGAATGAACTGATGTATGAGTTAAGTTTATATGAATCATAATTTTACTTTTAAAAGATCCTAACATTTGGATCCTTTTATTTCTTTAAACAGCTAATTAAAAAGGAGTTTAGTGGGCTGGGGATTTAGCTCAGTGGTTCCACGGCCTGCCTTGCAAGTGCAAGGTCCCGAGTTTGATCCCCAGTACCAAAAAAAAAAAAAAAAAAGGAGTTTAGTCAGTTACCCTTTGCCTGTTTTTGTAAGGTTATTAAAAAAGAGTTAAGAACCATTTTTATTGCTTTAAGAGGTTGTATAAAACAGAAAAACAAAAATTGTGTGACAGAAAGCATTAGCAGGCTCAAAATCTAAAATGTTTATTCTGTTACCTGGCCCTAAAAGTTGTTTGCCAATCTCTGCTTTAAAGCAAAGTTACAGACAGCATCTCAACTGGCTCAGATAGTCTAAAAGGAGCAATCGATTTAATACAGACAGAAATGAGGACTAAGCCAACATTCAGCAACAACCTCAGGCTAAGACCTGTGCTGAGAAGAGAGGATCCTCAACCAAAATACTATCTAGAGATGTTATAAAGAGTATTTTATTTGATGACACAAAGGTTTCCTTAATAAAAAGAAAACTTTTAATTAATGTTCTTTAAAAAAACCAACCCTATTCATCACTATTGTTTTTCATTGAGTATTTTTCAGATTCCTCAACAATGACTGCAATATACTGAATAAGTCTTTGGACAGAAAAAAAAACTGAATAAAAATTTCATTAGACTCTAACTCGTGAAATACACATCTGGAAGAAATACAATATAACCTAGGTAATAATAGACACAATATAACCTATGGATACCAGAATCAGCTCTGGTATCCAAGAACATATTTTTTTCCCTCAGTAACAAAAACCTACTATTAGTCATTTTTATTATGTTTAACACTGTTAAATGTTAGAGGATGCTGGAAATTTCATAGGGAAATAGATTTTAGCCTTCCAAAATTCCTGGGGCAAAGATTGTTTTTTTGGGGGGTACTGGGGATCGAACTCGGGTCCTTGGCGCTTGCGCAGCAGGCGGGGAAAAAGATTTTTATCTTTTAATAAAAAATCTCTTCTAGCTGGGTGTAGTGGCCCATACTTATAATCCCAGAACTAGGGAGGCTGAGGCAGGAGGATTGCTACCAGTTTGAGGCCAGCCTGAAATACATAGCAAGACTGTTTCAAAAAAAAAAAAAAATCTCTTCTATATAACATTTGTTTGAAACACACAAAAGCAGCTTTAATTATTAACTCAATGAGATCCACAAAACTGCACCTCCTCATTATTTGGAAGCAAATCCTAGACAAAAGAAGTTTTTATGAAAGCCAAGTCTGGTTCTAGAGACTTGCCTGTATTATTAGTAAAGCTTATCTCAGCTGTCATACCTCATGAATGCCACTTTCTTTTCCAGGTAAGAAGCCTAATGTTTTCCCCTTCCTCGTCTTTCCACTCTTCACTGTATTTCACTTGTGAAGGATCCACTGAACTTGTTCTGTTCCCTTTCACTGACTTTCCTGGTTTGTGTATTTCTAAAACTAGCAAAAGACAGAAGTTAGGTCAAGGATAAAAAAACCCCAACAATTATTATCTGAAATCACAGACAGCACAGATAGCAGAGAACACACCTGCAAGGAGGGCACTACAGAAAAAATGCAGTGAACAGACTGACTGTGCAGCCGCAAGGAGTCCACTGCGTGACCCCCTCCCCCAGGTGCATGGAATCCCTGGCTGTGCTCTCTCCCACCGAGACCTGGTAAGAGGGAGGCTCCTGGCCACCTTAGGCAGTTGTCTCCATTAACATGCTCACCCCATAACCTCCAGCAGGCGGGAGCGCAAGAAACCAACAACAGAAGAGCTGGAAAGGAGCTTAACTCTCTTGAGATTACTCTAGTCATATGAACATCTAAATAAGGCAAGTACTCTCTTACTACTCAGGACAAATTAGTTCAGAAAGGAGGACACTGTAAGCTTTTTCTCAGTGGCAGAATATGAGATTTCAGGAAAGAACCCTGGCACTGACCTTCAGACTCTGGCTAAATCACTTGGCTTGCTTCTCATGACACTTAACTGAAGTAGTACGATAAAGCAGTCAAGATTGCTTATTTAGGTGCTGCCTACCTCAAAAGAATCATACTCCACAATGTCATCTAAGGGGGTCTAGCCTGCTTTCTATTTCTGTAACAAAATACCCAACACTGAGTCATTTACAAACAAAACAGGTTTCGTTCGGTTCATGGTTCTGGGAGATCCAAGAGTACCATGCCAATTTCTGCTCTGTGTCTGATGAGGGCCTCCCACTTCACCACAGGAAGGTAGAGGGCATCACATAGGGAGACAGAGCAGTGTCCAACCTCACGATTCACCTGACCCTAATCGTCTCCCAGGGCCCCAAACCTGTGAGTGTTTGACGTACACATTCAAACCACTGCCACTATGTAAGGGCAGGGCCTGGTTTTACCATTTCAAGTCACGTAACATTAGCCTGCTGGAGACAGCAGCCCTCACTCAAGGGTGGGCTAGGGAATGCCCAAAGACCACCTGCAAAGCAACTGCAGAGGATACAGAGTAAATGAATGACACTGTCCTAACATCAAAGTGTATTATATTTTGGTGTCCTGAGACATGGCACAGAATAGCACTGAGGTCCACAAAGATTTGGTTGTTTTGAGGATCTCCAAAGATCCAATGCAGAGTACAGCACCCTTAGCAAATGTGTGCAGGGAAATTAAAATGACAAATATCTAACATCGTCTGGAAGTACAATTACTCCTGGTGGGATTACTGTAACAGAGCTGTTCAGAAATGGTGACTGTCTGTGAGTCCCTACTTTTTTTTTTCTAAAGGGAAAATATGTTGTTTTAAATGAACATTTTCCAAATGGCAAACTCAAGAGGAAGAAAAACATAAAAAGCATCTTTGAGCTGGGGAATGGCACAGTGGAAGAGTTCATGGTTCTTGGGGGAGGATCTGGGTTTGATTACTAGTGCACGTGTGCACATATGCACACACACATACACACACACACACACACACAATCTTTGGGGAAGACTAGATTGATTTAAATTCAACTTCCCAAGGGAGGCCATGCCGATATTACATAAACAAGACATGCACAAATTTGAAAAGCATAAGGTAAGTTATTAAAATATGTCCTGTCTGCACTACTGGCAAACTACCTGAAAGTAATATGCAGGTTAGCTAAGTTGTTTTAAAAACTGCTATTTCACCTCCTGAAGAGCTTTTTCATGCTGCATGCCATGACTGTCAGAGGTACATGAACCACTGCATCAGTCAGTATTTAGTAGAGAAACAGATATAACACAAGATATATAAATACATAAGAATTTACAAGATTGGCTCACAATGACCACCCAGAGTCAGATGAGGAAGAGTCTAGAGAGTCTGTCTGCACACTGGAGACCAAAGCATTTTGTCAAAGGTCTAGAGTTCACTGCAGCATCCTATGCAAGTCCATATCAGGAGGCCAATGGGTCTGTAATGGAAGGCTGAAGTGTCTACACCGGAAGGAAGGCTAAATGATCTGCCTCGGAAGCCAAAAAGTCTGTGCTGCAAGACAGGAGATGACGTCCAAGATGAAGATAGAAGCTTCTCCAAAGGAACAGAAATAGTTGTGGCCGTCCTCATTTTCCCTTTATAACATCCAGGCAAGGAGCCACCCTAGGGTGGATCTTCCATACCCTAGGGCATGGAATTGTCAAGCTGATTTAGCTAGCTTCTCTTAGCCAAACTTCTCAAGTTGACACAATCACTCAACCATCACAACCACTCTATTGAAAATCATTACTTTGATAGCTATTTTATCACTCCCAAATCTCAGGTGAACAACAGGACAGGCACTGAGTTTCTGCTGGCCAAACTACAGCCAGCCTTCCCCCAGCCTTCCCTGTAAGATCCACTTTTAGCAAAAGAACCCTATGGTTTAGCCAGAACCCCCACCCTTGCCATCTGATCAGACCCCTCACCCTTGGCTGCCCCCAGGTGGAGTTTGGTCACCCTGTCCTGTGTCTAGTAAGAACCCAGCTGGGTCAGCAGCACAGGCTTTCTCTTACTCCTTTCCACCAGTGGGTGCCCACACAGGCCCTGGCTCTCTGTCCCACTCGCCCATGCTGTATTCAGGGTTGAGCCCGAATCCATGTCCTCCTTGATGTGGTCCTTACCACCTATCATTACAGTCCTGAAGAACATCTTCTTTACTGTGCTTTAGCAAGTCACTGAATGATTTTTTAATAGTTAGCTGTATTCTGAAAATATGTTATATTTTTCCTCATTTAACAACTGGGTTGTTAAATGAATTGGTTGCTAAATGAGGAAGTGCATACAGTATGTACATTATAATATTCAGAACAAAGAAATAGTCAAAAGGAAACTCCAACTTTGCTTTTTATTTGCTAACTCTTACATGTAGTAATATATAACAACATAAAACTACAATACTGTACAGTAAAATCAGCAAGAATTACAGTACTGTATAAACAAGGTACACTGTACAAAAAAGACACTGAGGTTCTATAAACAAGATGTACAGAATTGTACAAAAAAAAAAAGAAAGGGGGGTCTCATAAGTCCAAATACCATGGTCCTAAGTCTGACCAGTTGTTAAATAGGCAGGTTGTTAAGCAAGTATATGAAAATTTGCTAAAATAAAAACGGCATTTGGTGGGCTATTTCAAGTCCATATGAAAACAATTTATCTTAACCAGTTCTTTCCAAAAACTTGCTAGTCAAAGATGGTTTAGAAAACAAACAGGTACAACAAAGTCCTTACACTGTTCAACAACCTGTCACCTAATTTGCAGCTGAACTGCACAGAACCCAAATTGGCTTAAAAACTTGCTTCTAAATACTCTTCAAGGATAGCCATCTGACTCAAAATAGATATAATTAACAAAGAATAGGAAGCAAGGTGGAAACTGTTTCCATACTTCTTAAGGTTTATTAAAAAAAAAAAGTGGGGCCAGGGATTTAGCTCAGTGGTTTCGCCGCCTGCTGTGCAAGTGCAAGGACCTGAGTTCCATCTCCAGTACCAAAAAAAAAAAGTAACCAAATGGTCAATTTCTCATCCTTCCTCATTCTTTTCTTTCTCTTGAGATACCATCACATTACAGTACTCTATTGTTTGAGGATTTTTTTTTTTTTTTTTGGTACTGGGGATTGAACTTGGGACCTTGTGCTTTCCAGGCAGACGGCAGAAACACCTCAGCCCTGTTTGAGGATATTAAGCTTAGATAATAGCCTATCTATCCACCAATCAATCCATCTATGGTACTGGAGATTGAAGCAAGGGCCTTTGCACTGAGCTACATCCCCAGCGCCTTTTTTTATCTTTAATTTTGAGACAAGTCCCTACCAAGTCACCCAGGTTGGGTTTAAACTTGCGATCCTCCTATTTCAACCTCCCGGAGTGGTGGGATTACAGGTACCACTACACTTGCAAGGACTTATATTAAAGACAGGTTAGAAGTGTGGTGGTCTGCACAGGAGACAGAATTGAGACTCTGCTTTCACAATGATCAGCTGTGAGACCTGTGTGGTTTATGGAGCTTAAAATGAATTAAGGTTTAGTTTGTAAGCAGTAGGAAGGGAACCTGTGAGGCTGAGACTAGAGATGAACAACTAGAGAAAGCATAAATAGGAAAGATAAGTTGTCAAAGGATAGTGAGGAGGTAAGTACAAAAGTTATTAATACTAGAACAGAGCTTATACATAGTAAATGCCGTTGAAGGAATATGTAAGTGAATCTTTTTTTTTTTTTTGGTACCAGGGATCGAACTCAGGACCTTGCGCTTGTGAGGCAGGCAGCAGAACCACTGAGCTAAATCCCCAGCCCTGTAAGTGAATCTTTGAGATTAGTTGAAGTTTAAAAGAAAAAAATGAAGAAAAATTTTACTGTTTCATACTGGATGATCTCAGAGTTAATACTAACAAACCTCCCATTGCTTCCTCAGACGTTATGTTTGAAAACAGTCTTTCTTCTACTTTGGTGGTTTTACTCTGAAGGGTCAAAGGCTTGGAGAGGTGAGATTAAAGGGAAGATTACAAAAACATGGTAAGGATTAAAGTAGAGGAGTGGCAGAAGTAAAAAAATTGAAAAAAAGGGGCCGGGGATTTAGCTCAGTGGTTTTGTCACCTGCTGCGCAAGCGCAAGAACCCAAGCTCGATCCCCAGTACCAAAAAAAAAAAAAAAATTGAAAAAAAAAAAGGCCCAATGATTGTTCTGAAAAAGGAATCTGTAGGTTTTGATACTGTAGAAGAAGAATGAATGAAAGATGACACCTTTATTTCCTGCCTGAGAGAATGGTGACAATATTCAAAAGAGAAATAAAAACAGGATTAGTTTTGGGAAAGAAAATTGTAATTTCAAATTTAGATATTCTGAATGCAGTAAAGGAAAAACAGTCCCTTAGCAATGTTTAGGAAAAAGGTAAGTAAAGAAGCTAAAATTTTGATCCAAAGAAAAGGAACACCTAGGGATATTCTTCTATAAAGGGTCAGTATTGAATGCAAGATGAAAACTACAAGGGACCGGGGGATTTAGCTCAGTGTTTCTGAGGCCTGCTCCGCAAGTGCAAGGACCCGAGTTCGATCCCCAGTACCAAAAAAAAAAAAAAAAAAAGATGAAGACTTCAAAGCCATATCTACATCCACATGTTCTTTGGCCTAGTACTTGTGCTTATATTAAATGGGAAGACTGTGTATATGGAAGCCAACTCTGCTAGGTCCAAGCAACTAATTCTCCTGAATTCCAGTAACCACAATGGCAGAAGGAGAATCTGTACTGATCTGAAAAATAGCACAAGCACAGATTCACTATGAAGCTAGAGACAAGAAGCAGCTCATTCCTATAGCTTGACTGAACTGGACTTCTGTATATATCATAGATGAGGAAGAGCAGGAAGATGACACGGCTCTTCTCTGGGTCTGTGAACACGTCCAAACAGCCCAGGAACCCAGTCTCCTTTAAGTTAGGCAGCAGCAGGCTGGGGATTTAGATCAGTGGTTCTGCTGCCTGCCTTGCAAGCTCAAGGATCCAAGTTTGATCCCCGGTACCAAAAAAAAACAACCCCCCCCCCCAAAGTTAGGCAGCAGTGCTCCTGGGGAGATGGCAGCAGGGGTGGCTGCACAGGGGCACCGGGTCGGCAGGCACTTTGGCCGCCCCTGACAGCCAGCTGTATGGCTGGGCTTCTCCTTCCAGTGAGCAGAGGACGATGGGATGGGATGTGCCTGGAGGCTCTTCTCTCAACGAGAGCCACTGTGATATCCGTGGTCTCTTCTCTTTAAATCTGTGATGACCACAGTGTTCTCTCCGATTTCTGAAAGCTAAGGGGTAAGATGACGGTTGAGGAGTACTGATTGCGTTTTACAGTTCCCGAGTTCCCCCTCTCTAAACACCTGCAGCCCTTCACTCTTGATGTCATCTGTCAGGCAATGTGTAATGGGCTGGTTTTCTTAGGCTCAACCTATTGGAAATACTCTTAAAAAATCTAAAAATACAACAATAAAATGATTCATTCCAAAGAGGAAGAATGAGGAAACCTTGTTGTCAGGTTTCTGTATTTCCCTAGAGTGTGTAAGACTTGCCTGGGTAAATTAACACAGATCACTAAACTCTTAAAATAAGGGCAGGAAGATGACAAGTTGGAGGCAGCCTGGGCATCTTAGCAAGCTCCTGTCGCAAAAACTAAAAAAAAAAAGATTGGAGGTGCAGCTCAATGTGAAATCTCCAGTACCACACACGAACAATAAGACAAAATCAGGACGTCCGGCCATAGGTCAGCAATCAAATCTCAAGTACTGAAACTACCCTCAATATAAAGTTCCCATAATAAGACTAAATGTCTAACTGTAAAATAAATAAATAAACAAACACATAATACATGAATAAAGAGGGTGAAGTTAGATAAAGAAGGACCTGATAGGAATTATGGGGCAAAGTCAGCTCTAACAATTGACGACAGAAAGCCTGAGCTACACTCCATGGTCCTGTTTATAGCTGGTTCCTCCCTGCACAGTGCACTCCTCCCCTGGTGGCCCTTGGCCCTGTGTTCACTTCTGGCTCCCCAGCGCCAGCTGTCAATATGGGCTCAATGAATGCTTGCTAAATCAGTAAGAAAAAAGATAAATTGTACCACCCCAAACACATGCTTCTGCTATTTAAGTCAGTAGTTAACTGTGGCTGGTTTCTCCCTTTCAAGTACTAACCAGGCCAACCCTGCTTAGCTTCCAAGATCTGATGGAATCAGGTGCATTCAGGGTGGTATGGCTGTAGACAATTGTGGCTGGTTTCTGCATGGGACTCTTCAATCTTTTTTTTTTTTTGGTTCAATGTTTCAGTGTTTGTTCATTTATTTTCAATCTTTTAGGATTTCAGTTAATCTTGGAGATTCTACAACTACATAGAAGGTAGAGACACAAAAAACAAAGTTACAAAATCCCAAATTTGAGTCACAAGGAGACCTTAACAAATAGTCTTCTCCATGATTAAGTAAATTGTATTAGAAATGTCTGAGATAGAAAAATTCATTCAAAATTAAAATCAGCACTAAAATTTCCCATTTAAGACTAAGAAGCAAAGCAGGTTCAGTGGCACATGCCTCTAATCTGAACACATTGAGGTGAAAACTCTAATAAGAACATATGTCCATGATCAACTGATCATAGTTAATTTGTAGCTTTTACACTTGAGGCTGAGTCCTTAAATGAGACTGTCAATGCACCCCTGAACACTTCCCACAGTACCCCACAGTATGGCCAGAGCAGCAGTCACTACCTCACTGTTACAGTAATGAGTTCATATTTGTGAAGTGCATTGGACAGCATCTGCACGCCAAGTTGTCTCTGAGTTGCATGGAACCTATTCATGTTACTTCTCCCATCTGAAACAGGCTCTTGCATCCCACTTTGATACCAGCTACTCCCCAATTCTCTGCTCTCTACTACGAACACTCTCTAGACTCACTGTCTTCATGTTTCCTTCTTCCATTCTCACCTGCACACCATGCTTTTCTCTCAGCAGGCAATATTCCTGACCTACTAAACTCAAAGATGACCCCCATACTGGGGACTGAACTTAGGGCTTCATGCATGCTAGGCAAGCACTCTACCACAGAGCTACACTCCAGTCCTTTTTACATTTTATTTTGAAATAGGGTCTTGTTAAGTTGCCCAGGCAGGCCTTCTGCCTCAGCGCCCCAAGTAGCTGTGATCACAGAAGTCCACCACCACACCCAGCTCAAAGATGGTTCTTGGTCCTCTTCCTTTGGTGGTTCCCTACTAAGTGTCCAGTACACCAGGTTCTTCCAGAGTTCCCTTGCCCTCACAGGCACCCACTCTTCTTCCTCCTGGACTGCAGCAAGTAGGGTTTAGTCTTCCTCCTCTTCTCTGCCTACATTCATTCTCTCAATGACTTCACCTTATGCCATGGCTTTAAATACCATATGCAAGTGTGCTGTCTTCTTAAATCCAGTTTCTTCTTAAATTACATCTCTCTTCAGTCTCCTAAGAGTCTCTAGATTCATACAGCCAACTGTACATTCAACATTCCCACTTAAATGTTCTCAAATGGAACTTCTGCTCCTTCCCACAAAACCTGTTCCATGGCGAACTTTCCATCTCAGGGAGTGACAAACTGATCCTCCTAGTGTTCAGGTTAAAATCCTTACAGTTAATTGATTCCTCTTTTTCACATCTTATATCCAATCCACTAGAGCATCCTGTTGATGTGACCTTCAAAACACATCCAAGAACCCACCACTTCTCATCATTTTCATTTCCACTTTGGTCCTTGCCATGAGCATACCTTGTTTAGGCTACTAAAATGGCCTTTTCATGGGTCCATCTCATGCTCACCTTTTTTTGGTGGTATCAGGGATTGAAATTGAACCCAGGGCTTCTGCCCTAAGCTGCACCTCTAGTTCTTTTTTTTTTTGAGACAGGGTTTGTTAAATCACCCAGGCTGGGCTTGAACTGGTGATTCTCCTGCCTCACTTGCACACCAGGCAAAGTGCAGGGATTACGGTGTATTCCACCAATGCCCAGCTAGCCTATTCTTAATATTACAGCTACAGTGATCTTTAAAAAACCTAAGTCAAGTCATGCCATTCTTCAGCTTAAAATTTGTTACTGAATTTCCTTTACACTTACAGAGGAGGCCAGTATTTCAAGATGGGTTTCAAGGACATGCTTAGTCTGGCTCTTGGTGCGGTAGAGTAAGAGTCACATTCATTGGAGTATATGCTTCCCTTCATAAAGTGATTTCCTAGTCTTTCCACCAAAAGGTGAAACTAGCCTGGGCCAGCTGAAGGGTGAGCAGCAGAGGCTGCATGGGAACTGGTGCTCTCCTATGCTGACCTCTGGCACACGCTCCCTGTCAGCTAATGACCCCCCATCCTTTCTGCTTCACAGGCTGATACCACGTGGAGGGACAGGCCCAGTCCACAGCCAGTGCTACTTGGCAGACATTTGGGCAGGGTGGGCCACATCAGACCCCTAAAAGCTACAGTGACCTGGGGCACGGTGAGCACAAGAACCAGCCACTGAGCCCAGTGCCCAAGTGGACTAAGAGTTCATAGCAAACAGAATGGTGCTTTTCGGCAACTAAGTCTCAGAGGTCTGTTACACAGCCAACAGGTCACTAGACTTTCTGTTAGCTCCATGCTGCACCAGCTGCTTCTTCTCTCACTCTTCTAGACCTGGTGAACTCTCACCTGTTCCTTGCACACATCAGAGACACTTGTGTCCATGCTCTGCTGACCTCCTGCCTGGAACGCTCCCTCCTCAGCTGAGTGCCTGACCTGCTCGCCTTTTTCCAGCCTCACTTAGATGTCTGCTTTTCAATGAAGCTTGCACATCCTACCCTGTTAAAAATGGTAGTCCACCTTGGGCCACAGCACTTCCAACTTCCCTTTGCCTGCTTCACTGATGTTACAGCCCACCCCTCTGGAACAGGCTCCGAAATTCACTTGTTAGGTATTTGTCATCATTTTTTCCAAGTTGAATGTGATGATTTTTCTCTTTTTTGTGAGGCCAGGAGTTGAAGCCAGAGTCCCTGTTAGGCAAGGACTCTACCATGGAACTAACCACATCCCCACGCAAGCCACCGGAGGCTGAAGATTTGCTTGTCTTGCTCACTGATATACCTCAAGCTCATCTCAAACCCTAAAATGGAGAACGGTGATGGCGAACCTCTTAGAGCTTTCAATGATAAACAGCCCACTGTGGCATGTGTACCATAGGTTCACCACCACTGGCCTAGTACATAGCAGATTCTCAATACTTACTTTAGAAATAACTAGACTGTTTCATACAGGGTATACTAGAGCTGACAGCTGTTAACTTCTAGTATGAACTGTTGGTGACAAATATCTTCAAGCTTTAAATCAGAGTTCTTGACCTTATTTTTCTCTGACAGTCTGAAGGGACGTAGTGCATCATATTAGTTCACCAGCTTCTGAGGGGAGATGGAAGGTATCTTGTGCATAGGAACAGCTGCTGTAACCCCTCTCCTAGTGCTGGATGCCTCTCACCCACCAGGCACTACCTGATTATCGAAGTATTTTTTTGAACTGTATACAATTAAAAAGAAATTCTACAATTACAAAATTATGTGGGCAGACCTTCGAATTGTTCTTACAGGATCTGACCTCTATGTGAAACCAAGAGACCTATGAATGATGAGAATGAGGTCAAGCTGCAGTTCAAAGGTTTAGATGTAAGGGGAGTTTTACTCTATCTTTCAAGAATTCATATTTTAATACAGTTGGAACAAATATACATATTATTTAAAAGTTATACCATTCAATATGACTAAGTGATCATGTATGTATATTCTAAACAGCCAGCACAAATTCTGAGTTTCCCCCTTACATACCTTTTTTTGGTACTAAAGATTGAACCTAGGGCCTTATACATGCTAGGCAAGCTCTCTTCCACTGAGCTACATCCCTAGCTCTCTTAAAATTTTAAGCCAAGTTCTTGCCAAATAAGTTGCCCAGGCAGGCTGTAGGCTTGTACTCCTCTTGCCTCACCCTCCCCAGTAGCTGGGGTTACAGGTATGCACTGCTAAGCTGGGTACTTCTGAGCATGTGTACCGAAAACTCAGGTGGCACTGTGAGGACTTGTCTGGGCTGTCTGTGCCAGCACATCTTTAACATAAGCACACAGATACTGGCACTTCAATGGTACTGAGAAAGGGTAAGGGGAATTGTTCATCTAGAACTAATTAGCATCTAGAAATATTATGGCTTAATATGTTGAAATGTAGATGAGCTCAACAATTCTTTTCTACAGTCAGCTACAATTTCCCTTCTCAAGTATTTCTTCAAAATATTCAATGTGTAGCATGTGTGTGCAAGCTCATGTGGGTGGTGGGGATCAAACCCAAGACTTCTTATATGCTAGGCAAGAACTTAACCATGGAGCTACAATGCAGCCCTCATTCTGGAGTTCAGAAAGAAACCTTCACAAAGTATTTTGCAATCTCAAGCAAGGTCACATACATGCTGGGCATGGGGGTATATGCCTCTAACCTTAGCTATTAGGGAGGTTGAAGCAAGAAGATCTCAAATTCCAGGAAAGCCTGGGCAGCTTAGTGAGAGGCTGTCTAAAATTAAAATTAGGAAGGGAAGGGATGTAGTGTCGTGGTAGAGAACTTTCCTAGCATGACCCTAGGGTCAGCCCTTAGTATTGAGAAAACAAAAACAAAAAACCCAACAAAAACAAAAACAAAAACGAAAAACCCAACCCAACCAACCCAACAAAACCACCCAGGTTGTGATATAACATAAATCCCAATCTATACAGCACTATGATATATCTAGATAATTATATTAGGAAGGTCAGGTGGTGGCGGCAAGTACCTCATTTCTGAAAATTCTCATTGCTATTTTGATGGGAATAGTTTAGTTTACCAGAGTTGATCATGAGTCCAAGTAAGAATCACAGGTAGGGACCAAGGAGACAGTTTTATGTGTAATCATTCCCTCAGGTACTGTGTGTTTTAGAAACACTCTACTGTTATCAGTTAATGCAATCACTGGAGAAAATAAAATCAACTACAAATATGTAGTTTTATGTTCGCCTTTCCCCTGACTCTATTAATGGAGGGAAAAAAAGAGTTAATTTCTTTTTGTTAATCTCCACCCCCACTGTTTTAGAACTCTCCTATGAATTCTTTCCTTCTGATCACCCCATTTACCCCGGGCTTGCACTCTTAATCAAATACAGGTAAGTAAACTTACCTCTTATTATCTTGAAACAAATAAGAGATGTTTCAGGGTTTTTGATTCCAAGATTCAGAACAAACAGAACAAGAGGGTACAGACCAGACACAAATCTGTTAACAAAGCTGGCATTTAAATTACCAACCAGAGGTATGAGTCAGTATCAAACTTCAGAGTGAAAAATACATTCAGATCTTAAATCCAACTGCTCAACAGCAAACAATGTTAATGTGTAATAAATTCAGAATTGGGAAAACTTTATAAAGAATCTGCTATGATTTAGCATTTATCTCTTAGAAAATATCTGTGTTTCACTTATAAAATCGACTGAAAATTCAGGGTGAAAACCTAGCAACTGGCCAAGTCTGGATGAAATGTGAGAATGCTGGCTGTGCTGCAGAAAGCGGGATCATCTTACAGCCGTGCTGAATCTCAGGGACTGCTCTGCTGATCTAAAGACACAAATTCAGCACTGGTATACTGTACACTGCTTTATAAATCACAAAATCGGCAGGTTCTTGGGAAAAGTACTTTAAAAACAAGCAGTTGAATAACCTTTCTTTTTTTAAATGTCAGAAACATTTCCCATTGGCTTTGACTTAAATTTGTTGGTATGCATGCCTGGCATCTTCAAACTTAACCCAAGCTTTCCCCCAAACTGCCAAAGGCAGACAGAACTCTCCCGTCCATGGAAAGAATTGTGAATTTCCGTAGCTGTCACCAAGAAAGGAGGGGTGGCATCCGCTCTGCCCTGAAGCAGCCCTTGCCCAGAATCTGAACACTCCAGGGCGTCTGAGCACGTTGTGCAGCCCCAGCACCTCTGCTTCTCCCCAACAGCTACGAGAGCAAACCACCAGGAAACAGTATGATTTCCCACTCTTCCAACTTCAGTCTTAAAATAGCACATGCCCTTGTCTAAGATCCATTGCTGAAAAATGCAAAGTTTCAGCAACCCAGGCCATTTTCTGTGTCTGTCTCTTCAACCAGCCCCACTTAAAGCTGCCAAACTATAGGAATGAGGAAGAGTTTTAGAAAAAAAGGACAGATACACACACATATACAACATACGGTTTCCGAGGAGAGTGAGGGCTCCATGCTTGCAAGGGAGGAGGAGGAGGAGGAGCAGGAGGAGGAGGAGGAATATGCTGGAGAACCCTCGGGTTTTGTCCAGATTTGAACATGCTGTACTGTGGCATGAGGTCAGCAGAGACCAACTCCAGCCCTGCGAGGCTGAATTCTGCCCTGACGAAGCAGTTCACTGTAATATGAAGCAAGAGGACCAGGGCATGCTGGCAGCTGTACAGAATGCTGCTCTAGAAAGTAATGGCAATTCCAAACAAGGGGTCTGTGCTGTCACATGAGATGATCTCCAGCCCAGTTAAGCAATGAGCACCAAAAATACAGTCAGTCCCAAGCACATCTCTCTCAAAACATTAAAAGGTCAGAAAGAATTTTCTCCTTGAGCTTCTTTTGTGTCTGCAGAAAATGAACAGGAAATATGCAATCTGAAGAACCACTGGTTAACTTGATTTGTGTCTGATTCTGAACCAAGAGAAGGTGGGGGGCCAGCCTCTGCTCTGGGACACTGTGTGCTAGTGAAGGGGCCCCACGACCTGCTCTGTGACTGTGAAACAGGCAGAATATTCTGAAAATGTATTTTTGGTAATAGATGGATGTCAGAACTGAAAATGTGGCAGACAACTTCATTTTTCACTTGTACCCAAAAGGCAAACATCATGTCCATATTTTCTTTTTATTTCACCAAGAATGTATGCCCTTGGAAATACTTCCTCAAAATGAGAAAAGACCTAAAGTAAGAAAGGGAGTCACAATGCAGAATTTCTGTCAGGAGAAAATGGGGCAATACAGATATTCTTTAAAAAGAATTGTTTTTTGGTACCGGGGATTGAACTTGGGACCTTGTGCTTGAGAGGCAGGTGACGGAACCACTGAGCTAAATCCCCAGCCCAATACTCTTTTAAATTTTATGGTTGCTTTTCCATGACAAAAGTTGTAGTCTAGATTAAAACTGATCACTAGGTTTTCAACAAGTAAAATTTAGCTGAAAACAGAAGTGAATACAGAACAGAGATAAACATCACAGGAAGGTAAATCTAAGAAGTTCAATAGTTCAGTGTTAGTATAGATTTTGCTCTATTTTTTTTTTTTTTTTTTTTTTTTTGGTACTCGGGATTGAACTCAGGACCTTGTGCTTGCCAGGCAGGCACAGCGCCACTGAGCTATATCCCCAGCCCCAGTGTTAGTATAGATTGAATAAAGTTAGTATTTTACTTTTTGTTTGTTGGTTGTTTTTTTTCTTTTTTCTTTTTTTCAGTGCGGCTGGAGATCAAACCCAGGGCCTTGCACATGCTAGGCTCTACCACTGGTGTCAGAACTGGTAGGTTGCATTTTAAATAAACTAAAGACCTACCCTAAATCAGGATGTTGATTAAAAACAAAACAAAACAAAACAATAAATAAAAGCATTCATTAAAGGTCTCTTGTTACTTATATGGAAAATCTAAACACCCAGGTATGCCATACCAAGATAATGATGGTCAGCGAGGTCTGTCTCCATTTCCTCTCTTCTACATGAGCACTTGATTCTGGGGATTCCACACCCATTACTGGCATTTTACAGGCAGAGACTCCGAGTAACAAAAAGGTTAAGAACCTGCTCAGAGGTACCTGGCTAGGCCGCAGGGTTGACAGCCACACAAAGTGAGCCCTGAATCAGCACTGTTATGTTTATCTGCGCATCTGAGAAGTCAGTGGAGACAGATCAAGAGAGATGAAACTGCCAGTGTTGGGGCGTATACCTGCAGTCCAGCTACATGGGAGGAGGAGGCAGGAGGACCCCTCCTGCCCAGATACATTCTGTGTTTGTTCCAAGTGCCCCATAATCCAGTTCATGGAAGGTGGATCTTTGCTAAGTTTTTTCTGTATTGGGCTCTCTGAATCACTGATAGAGTAATACTGATGTCTCCAACTATCATGGAGGATTTAAATTTTCATTCTGAAATTTCATTTCAGTTTTTTAAGGATTTTAAAGCTTTATTGTTAGTACAACACTTAATGCTACACACACACACACACACATACATATATATATACATACAATTTTACGATTGCTACAGCTTAGAACTATTATGCTCTACTTTGTCTGATATTAATATAAGATATCCCAGTTCCTTTTTTTTTTTTTTTTGGTACTGGGGATCGAACTCAGGACCTTGCACTTGCAAGGCTGGCAGCGGTACCACTGAGCTAAATCCTCGGCCCACCCCAGTTTTCCTTTTTCTTTTTTGGTACCAGGGATCAAACTTGGGTCCTTGCACTTGTGCAGCAGGTGGCGAAACCACTGAGCTAAATCCCTGGTCCCCAGTTTTCTTTTGATTAGTGTTTTCATGATATAACCTTTTTGATCCTTGTAATTTACTTATGTCACTGTATTTGAAGTGAGATGTTTTTGTTTACAAACAAAATCATGTTTTTTTTCTAAATTCATTCTGACAATCACTGCCATTTCACTGTTTCGTCTGCCTGCCCACCTGCATGTCCTTCTGTTGGTCCATCCATCCATCCATCCATCCATCCAGTCTTGCTGTGTTGCCTAGCTTGGCTTTGAACTCCTGGGCTCAATTAGTTTTCTTGTCTGGCTGCCTGGACATCTGAGAATGCAGGCATGTGCCTCCCTGCCAAGTTTAGACCATTTATATTTAATGGAGATTACTGATAAATTTGGATTAAGGACTCCCATTTTATTTATTTTTGTCTGCTCTGATTTTCCTCTTTTCCTGCCTTCTTCTGGGTTATTTGAATGTTTCTTAGCATTTCATTTTACTATATTGTGTTTCCTACTTTAATTTTTATAGTTAAGTGGTTGCCCTAGGTATCACAATGCACATGTCTTGTAACTTTTCAGTCTTCTTAGGCTTAGTATTTTACTACTGCCAGTGGGATGTGAAAACTACTATCATGATAAGCTCTTTCACTCTCTCCATTAGGCATCCATCTATACACACTGAAAATCCCATCACACAGTATTACAACTTTTGAGGGAGACTTTCAAGAGGAGAGCTGTGCATCTGCCCATACATCAGCCATTTCTATTGCTGTCTTTACTCCAAATGCTCCAATTTCCTTCTGTCCTAAGAACTTCCTTTCAGTTTGCTTCATCTGAGATGTCTTTATTTCACCTTATTCCTAAAGCATATTTTTGCAGGGTATAAAGTTCTGAATTTTTTCCCCCCAGCACATTAAAAATGCAATTTCACTTCCTTCTGACCTTCACCATCTCTGATATCTGTAGTCATTTGAATGGTCGTTCCCTGGAAAGTAGGGTGTAGCAACATTTTCTCTGCTTTTCAAATTTACGTCTGTAGGTTTTTTCTTTTCTTTTCTTGTACCAGGATTGAACTCAGGACTTTTGCTCTGAGCTGTATCCTCAGCCCTTTAAAATTTTCTTTTTTTTTTTTTTAAATTTTGAGACAGGGTCCTGCTAAATTACTAAACTGTCCCAGGCTGGGCTTGAACTTGCAATCCTACAGCCTCAGCCTCCCAGAGAGCTAGCTGGGATTACAGGTGTGTACCACCACATCCAGCTTTGACTTTAGTTTTGATGTTAATGTATTTTTTTTTTTTTTTTTTTTTTTTGGTACCAGGGATCCAACTCGGGTCTTTCCACTTGTGGGACAGGTGGCGGAACTACCGATGTTAATGTAATTTTAATTATGATATGTCTAGGTGTGGGTTTTGGTCTCTATCCTATTTAGGTTTTGAATCTATAGATTTATATCTTTTTGCTAAATTCTGAAAGCTTCCAGGCATTATTTCTTCAAATCAGTTATCACTACCACTCCCTATTCTTTCCTTCTGCAAGTACTTTCCCCAGTACTGTACTTTCATTTTGCTTTTTTCTGAGACAGGATCTTGCTATGTAGTTCATGCAGGTCTTGAAAATGTACCCCAGGCTGGCCTCAAACTTGCAGTGATCCTTCTGCTTCAGCCTCCTGAGTGCTGATATTACAGGCGTGCACCACCACACTCAGCCTCAGTACTGTACTTTCTAGGTCAATGGGGTGGTTCTTTTCTATTATCTTGTTGGAAAGCTGGGCCTGTATTTATTTTGCTTTCCGACATACAATTTCCATGCCAGTGCTTGGAGGCCAGGAGTTGAAGGAGCTAATGAATCCACTCCGCTGATCACAGAGTGGGTCTCTGCCCTGTTAGACTCTAGTCTACTTGTCATCATGGTATTTTTTGAGTTTCAGTGTGAGAGAACAGAGAAAAGAAAGAGAAAAAGCAAAACAAGAAGTTTCTGAGTTTGGTAATACCCCTTCCCTTTCCATTCCTGAGCCAGAACTGAGGGCTTCTCCTACAGCTCTTTAGCCACAGTCACGCCCACTTCTGGGTTTCAAGGCTGTGCAGAACTCAGGCCTAGGGACACAAGAGCCAGAAAGAACGACAAATTCAATCCCAGATCAGTATGACCTCAAACTCTGCTCTTTCTCAACCCACCTTCTATGATGTACTTTTAGAGTCTTCAAACAGCTGCTCTAGGCCAGGTGTTACGGCTGAACTCTGCAGGAGAGGCAGGGTGAGGTGCACTTGCCCGAAATTGGAATCTGAAGCACGCTGCTAAATTTGGAGTTGGCTTGCTACACAGCAACAGACACCCGGGACACAATTTAACTCAAGGAGCTGTGCACACAAAATACCACATTTTAATACTCTTTCTCTACCAAAGTCACCAGATAATTATAAGACAGCTGTTACCAGTTCAGTGGTGGAGTATTCTCTGGTTTCTTCCCTTGGCTCCTAAGAAACAGATTCAATTTCATTACTGGAGTAATCCAAACCACAGCTATGGAAACTGTAGAAGCCTCTTATTTAGTGGATGTGGGCTTTTCTCTGCTGTCAGTTACAATTTGTCAGTAAAGACTCTGACACTTCACTCCTCCGTGTCCTGACTGATCACCAGCCAGAATTGCTAAGGGAATCATTCAAGACAACTGGAATGACAAGATAAATTTAGAAAATGAAAATGCCCCATGGGGAAAAATGTTCCTCCAAGTTATTCTTGTATAGAAGTCCTACAAGAAGGTTTACTATGCTCTTGAAAACACTGTTTCACTGGCAAGCTGCATTTCATTCAGAGTAGCCTACCAATCTGCATAATTAAAGACTGATTCTTCCTCAGGGAAAAATCTGAGATGTCAGTCAGCAACACTGGCTTTCATAAGCTTTATCCAACATAACAAAATCGCTGTGAAGAAGCTAACAGGGAAGATACCACTTCATGAAAAAAAACTGAAGTGTGTGTAAAGATGGGTCAACAGAAACTTTTAGGTATTAGCAATGAGAACTGCAACTGGCATGGTCATCCTGGATAGCATTTTGCCAGTATCTGATTAACCCAAGATGAATATGCTGCACAGCCAGTAACTCCACTCTTAGGTGTGTACACTAGAGATGCTCTCATGTGCTTGCAGAAGGAGGTATGTCCAAAGGTATTCATTGCAGAAGTGTTAACAAGACACTGGAAACAATTAATGCAACCCTAACATCAGAATCAATCTATAATTGTGATCTAGCCCTAAGACAGATATTGCAAACAGTTAAAATAAATAGGTCAGATATGTATCAATATAACTAAATTTCAATAGCATGATGTTTGAAAGAGTTATAGAAATTAAGTGCCTATACATAGATTTATTATAAAATTTAAAACCATGTAGAATGAGAATTCTGTATAGTACATACGGATACATGTCCAGTCATGTGTTGCATAGTGACACTCTCTTCAACAGATACTGTACATACAATGGTGGTAAAAAGTCCCTCCTGCCTAGTTACAGTGCTGCTGACTTAACACTGCAGTGTAACACACTATGTATGTGTTTATGGTGATGGTGGGGTACACACGTCTACTGTGCTGCCGCTGCCAGTCCTGTAAAACTATAGCACAGGGCTGGGGATATATTTCAGAGGCAGAGTGTTTGCTTAGTATGCCAAGGCCTTGGGTTCAATCTCCAGTACCCCCCCCCCAAAGTACTGTTCATATGATTATGTTTGGTGCATAATAGTTGATAACGATAAGTAACTATGTTTGTCATTGGTTTATGAACTTAATATACTCTTTATCATTAGGGTGTACTTCTTTCGTTTTAAAAAAATCAACTGTCAACCAGCACCAGGCAGGTTCTTCAGGAGGATCCCAGAGGAAGGCACTGTCCCCCAGGAGGTAACGGCTTCATGTCTTACTGCCCCTGTAGACATTCCAGGGGACATGATGGTGAAGGAGAAGACAGAAATACTGATGATCCTGACCTTGTTTGGGCCTAGACTAATGTTAGTGTTTGTATCTCGCTTTTTTAACAAAAAAGTTTTAAAAGAATTTAATAGACAAATGGTTATAGAATAAGGGTATAAAGAAAATATTTTTGTCTATTTATAAAATGTGTTTTAAACTCTTATTACAAAATAATAATAAAAATTTTAGAAGTTTATAAGTAAAATAAGTCACAATAAGTTAATTTATCACTGAAGAGGACTCTTTTATACATACATCTCATGTAGCCTGAGCACACAGTGTTTGTAGTCTACAGCAATGTACCGAATGACCTGGCCTTCACATTCACCCACTCACTCCAGACTTGCCCTGTGCACATCCAGTCCCACAAGCTCTGCTCTTGGCCAGCTCCCATGCAGGCAGCTATTCTCTATCCTTCACAGCTTATCCAATTCCAAGCATATCTACCTATGTTTGATATGCTTAGATACACAGACACCACTGTGGTACATTGCTCACAGCATTCAGGACACTGTCCAGGCCTGCAGCCCAGGAGTGCAGGCTGTTCCACAGTCCAGGTTTGGGTAACAATAAGATGTTCGTGCAACAACAAAATCTCATTTCTTAGAAAGCAACCCTATCTGGAATTGATGAATGATTTACATCTGTAATACAGATAGATGAACAAATATGAGCTAATGAAAAGCCCTAACGGGCTGGGGATTTAGCTCAGTGGTTTCACTGCATAAGCTCAAGGACTTGAGGTTGATCCCTGGTATCAAAAATAACCAAAAACCCAAAAAAACCAAAAAGGCCTAAGTTCAGGATAGTTGTCTCTAGAGAAGGGAATCAAATTGAGGCATGGTACACAAAGATAAACTATCTGAGGCTAGGACAGCAAAACATTAAATTTGAAAAAGCCTGGTGTTAATTATGTTATTCTCTTTATTCTTCTGTTTGAAATATTTTATAATAGAGCTCTGTGAGAACATATATACAGTTATATTGCTAAAAGTCAACTGTTTGATGAATATTAATATTCTGATTATGCATTAACTAAACACACACATACGTACAGCTAAACCACTAAAAGTAAATTACATATGATACTCCACATTTCCATGGTCTAAATGCTGGTGAACCATCTTCTCTCCCTCAATTTACATGCTGGAGACTAATACCCAGTGTTTTAGTATTAAGCGCCTCTGGTGTAATCCCAGCACTCTGGGATTGCAGGTTTGAGCCCAGCCGGGGCAATGTGACTTATCTAGATTCTGGCTCAAAAAAAAAGGAAAAAGAAAAAAAGTCTGGGGATACAGCTCAGTGCAAAGGCCTTGGGTTCAATCCCCAATACCACCACCACCACCACAACAACAAAAAACAAAAAACCCATGCTGTTGGTTATTAAGCTTTTGGTAAGTAATTAAGTGAAAACCCCCCCAAGCAGTATTAGTGCCTTAAGAGACGGTCCAGGAGCTATTCTGTCCCCTCTGAGTATGTAAATGTGTGGAGTAGGAAGGAAGGCGCCATCCATGAAGAACAGGCCCTCAGATCCTGAGTCTGCTGGTTTTGACTTTGGACTTCTCAGGTACTGGAACTGTGAGAAATAAATTTCTGTTGTCTATAAGTTACCCGGTATAAGAAATTTATTATTGTAGCTCTACCAACTAAGACAAACACCAAACCCATACTTCAGTATGTATCTCCAAAGCAGAAGGCCATCTTCTTAAATAACTACAATAACCTTATCATACTTCATAAATTTACCTCAGTTTCCTAGTATTGTTGAATACTCAGTGATACTGAAAAGATCTGGAAATATGCAAACTGCCAAATGATAGAGGTTACAGTTTCAGTGAACGCACACATGGAAAAACACACACGGGACACATGGACCCAGCGCTCCAAGTGTCTACACCCACGGGCTGGGGCCACTGATCTGTGAGCCCTGTGTCTCAGGCAAAGAAAAAAATATATAAGGTCCAGAATTATACTTCTTTTTTAAGAGAAAGAGTTCAATTTTTACATTTGGCTCCTCAGTTCTAATGATGTATGTTTCAAAAGGTCCATCTCTGCCCAGGAGCGACATTATTAGCACAGTGAGTGGCCAAGAGTGGATCTTTGCATTTATCATGCAATTTTGCCATTGAGTTACTAACTCATAACCTACTTCACCTCCTAAAAGAAGCCTGAGATGATGTGTAAAGTTTTTAACACTCAATGAAAACTACAATTAAAGAACAAAAGATACATATATATTGAATGATAGAAGACAGATAATCACATTAACTAAGACTAGTCACTGCAATTAAATACAGTACTTGATTTTTCTGGTAACCAAAGCAAAAATGGAGCCATGATGGTTTTACTGTAGTTTTTCATTAGGCATTAAAAAAGTGCTTAAGAATTTGTCAGCACACTTAACTGGAGAACAAATTTTCATATAGATTTAGATATAAGAAAAACTAACACACATACACACACACACACACACACACACACCTGCCAATGCTGAGGATGGAAGCCAAAGCACGTGAGGCAAGCACTCTATCACTGAGCTATACCCCAGTCCAATTAAAAGTTTTTGTAATGATTTTATAAAAGGTCGCATTACCTCCTTCATAGATGATTTTTACAGACAACTATTTTAAAAGCCCAGGAGCAGATTATAGAAATCACAGTTCACTGAGTGAGTCTCTACCTGGGCCAAAGGAAAACAGGTCAGGCCTGCAGCTCCCTGGCAACCCAACCTGACTCTAGAGAAGGGCAGTCCAAGTGACAGCAGCGTGCCCTCTGTAAAGTGTTGCCAAATGTCAGGGGTCCAGTCTGGGTTGGGTTGAGTTCATGGCAAGTGGTCTGCCCATGAGCTTATAACTTCCATATAGTAATAGCCTAAGAATTTTTTCCTGAATTTTAATTTCCCTTCCCAACAACCAAGTTTGATGCCCTGATAGTGATGCACACAGGAAGGATTCTGGAAACCTAGGCAAACTAGTTTCAGTGTCCTTATCCTAAATACCACCTAGGAGAGGGGGAAATTGGATGAAAAGCCATACTACTACTCCTGTACCTTTATTAAACACAGACACACACATACACACTTAGTACACAGTGCTCAATTTTCTCAACTATTTCTAAGAAGCAGAGTGGTGTACATGACACACAGCTCAGGTCGCTATGATCTCAGCACACACTAGGCAGGCACCTTCCTCCTCACACCTCTATCCCCACATCCCATATCCATTTTCCTAGACACCAATCACCAAGGAGCTCCTGCAGACATCCAGAGGCTGTTGATCAGAACTGGGGTGCAAAGTCTTTTGCTCTCTCTGTGCTAGCTGACAACATCTCCAACAGCTAACCTCCATCCAAAAGAAGCATGTTCAATGCCTGACAGATTGGTAGCCACAGTGATGGCAGGAGAGTGACATAGCTTGAACTTTGTACTTTTTCTCAAAAAGGCAACAGCACTGGTAGGTCTTTCTGCTCTGTTCTTGCATGTGCTCTTTTTCTGGTATAACTACTGACTTATATTCTCAACAATTTTTCAAGTCCTGAGAGTTCTCAGCTTGTCCCCGGGAGGCAGAGCATGCAAAGGACCATTACACACTGTATACTGTACTGAATTATCGTAAGAGCCCATAAATATCCACAATTATGTATTAACTAAAACAAAAATTAAAATGCCAATAGAAATTACTCCCAGACTGGATCAATTTAAAAAATGCGGGCCAGGGATTTAGCTCAGTGGTGCTGCCGTCTGGCTCGAAAGCACAAGGTCCTTAGTTCGATCCCTGGTACCAAAAAAAAAAAGAACTTTCCAAAATGAAAATAAACCAAGCATAGTGGCACTCACCTGTGATCCCAGCACTCTGAGAAGCCAAGGAAGGAGGATCACAAGTTTCGGCCCAACCTGGGTAATCCAGTAACTTTGCAAGACCCTGACACAAAATTAAAAACAAAACTGGGCCGGGGATTCAGTGGTGCTACCGCCTGCCTCACAAGCATAAGGTCCTGAGTTCGATCCCTGGTACCACCACCACCACCAACAAAAATAATAATAATAAAAACAAAATTACGCGCGCGCGCACACACACACACACACGGGATATACTCATTGTGAAGGTCCTTCATTCAGTTCGTAGTGCCACAAACCAAACAAAATGAAATGTAGGGCCTGGGATTTAGCTCACTGGTTTCACCGCCTACTGCACAAGCACAAGGACCCGAGTTTGATCCCCGGTACCAAAAAAAAAATGAAATGTAGTGTGCAAAGTGCTCAGAGACCAGAGCTTCATTATAAAGGATTCAAGAGAGACACAGCTCCAAGACATTTGGCAACTCAGCCCAGGCCCTTTAGCAGGTTGAGTGGGTCTTCAAGGAGGATGGATTATGAGAACTGATCTTCAGAGATGCACTCTTCCTAGCAAAGCTACATCCACCTGTCTCTGCTAGCTGTCTTCCTCAGGCTCCTGCACTTACCCCTGCTTGGCACCAAGCTTCACATTTCCTTGGCTGGTTTTCCTTCTCTCCTCCATCCTGGATAAGTCTCAAGGGTTCCAGCATGCAATGGACAAGGCAGTTCATCACTGTCCTTCCTAGTACCTGCCTCTTCTGGGACAGCTAGTCAACTGGGTACCCTCTGACCTTACAACCAGAGGGCATCGTTCCACTGCACCCCTGCAATAATCATTCTCAAGACTCTTCACCTTTTCAGAATGAAATCTCTAAACTTTCATGCGTCTAATATTCTTGCTCTCACTGCTAATACCTCATTTCCCTCCCAGTCCTCTGTCCACAGATATGGTGGTGTAAAGCGACCAGGCAGAACTGGACTGGGGTCACTGCTCTACCAATTACTGACAAGATAACTTCCATACTCATCGAGCATTTGCTTATCATCAAGACAGGGTTACCAAAAAACAAAATCAGACCCTACCTCACACCATATACAGAATGGATCAAAGACTCAAATGCCTTAAACTAGAACTCTACTGAGTGAAAGAACAATCCACATGATATCATTCTATCTAATCTATATGAAATCCTAGCACAAGAAAAGTTAAGGATTTCCTGGGAAAAACTATGAGGGGACATTCTGTTCTATACACTGACTGGGGTTTGCATTACATGTAAGTTTGGATTTGACACAGATTCAATAAACACACACTTAAGATTTGTACATTCCTCTGTATGTGAATGTTATATCAAAAGAAAAACAACCACAAACAAATATCCCAACCATTTGGGGGATGTATACTGATGCCTATGGTGTTCTTTGGAACGTGTTAAAAATTAAAATATGGCTGGGGATTTAGCTCAGTGGTGCTGCCGTCTGCCTCATAAGCACAAGGTCCTGAGTTCAATCCCTGGTACTCCCCCACACACCAGAAAAATTGATCAAAATTTAAAACTTACGTTTCAAAGGACAACACTTAAGAAAATGAAAAGGTAATCTACAGAATGGGAAAAAAATCTTGCAAATATACACCTAAGGGACTTCTACAAAAGATATAAAGAACTGCTACAAGTCAATATTAAAACAATGATCCAATTAAAAATGGACAAAGGGCCTGAATAGATATTTTTCCTGAGAAGATACATAAATAGTCAATAAATACAGTGAAGATGATCAACATCATCATTAGCTCTCAAGAAAATATAAATCAAAATCAAAATGTGAGGACTGGGGGTATGGCCTAGCAGCAGAGCATGTGTATGGCCCTGGGTTTGAGCCCCAGCACCAGGAAAAAAATATCAAATTATCAAAACTATGATACCAATTCACACCCACTAGGATGTCTATAGTAATTTTTTTTTTTAAAGATAAACAATAAGAGGGCCAGGGACTTGGCTCAGTGGTTCCACTGCCTTCCTCGCAAGTGCAAGGTCCTGAGTTCGATTCCCAGTACCAACAACAACAACAACAACAACAAAAAGACTGGTGCAGCTGGTCCACTGGAAGGTACTGTATCAGTTCCTCAAATGACTGGAGAGTCACTATGATCCAGCAACTCTGCTCCCACACATACACCCAAGAGAAACAAAAGCATAGTTCCACACAAAAACCAATATCCATGCATTCACAGCAGTATTATTCATAATATCCAAGGAGTAGAAATAATTTAGCATTCATCAATTGATAAACAGGTGGAGTGTGACATAGCTGCATAATAGAAAATATCTGGCAGTAAGAAGAAAAGAAGCACACTACAACATAGCTGAACCATGAAAACTGTACTACGTGGAGGACCTCACTCACAAAGGACCATATATTGTATGATTTCACTTGCAGAAAATGTCCAGAACAAGCAAATCCATACAGACAAAAACAAGATTAGTAATTGTCTAGGGGTGGGGGTGGGGGACAGAGATGACTAAGGGATATGGGGTTTGTCTGGGCTAATAAAAGTGTTCTAGGGAAATGCACATCAAAACTACACTGAGATCTCACCGTGCCCTAGTCAGAATGGCTACCACCAAGAATACAGAAAAAGAACCAGGGATTTAGCTCAGTGGTGCCACTGCCTGCCCTGAAAGTGCAAGGTCCCTAGTTCAATCCCTTGTACCAAAAAAAAAAAAAGAAAAACAACACATACTGTTGAGAATGAGGAGTCGGGGTGGGGAGGAAAACTGCACTGCTGGGGGAAATGTAAATGAGTAATCACTTCCACAAAAAATTAAGAATAGAGTTACTACTGGATCTAGCTGTACCACTCCTTGGTATATACCCAAAGCAATAAAAGCCATCACACCACAGGGACACCTCATACTCTTGTCTTCTACTGTACAATTCACAATAGCCAAGATATGCAACCAGCCTAGATGCCCTCAACAGATGAAGGGATAAAGAAAGAGTGGTACGTACACACAATGGAGCATTATTTGGCCAGCAGGAAGAACAAAATTCTGTCATTTGCAAGAAAATGGATGGATCTGGAGACTATCATGTTGAGTTAAATAAGCCAGACTTAGACAAATATTGAATGTTCTCCCTAACATGTGGAGAGTAAAAAAGATGACAAGAAAGTAGAAGGGAGACTGTTATCAGACAAGAAGGGGGAGGGAGGGGAGAATAAGGGCAGGTAATGGGGCATGGATATGAGCACAATATATTATATATAGTGAGCACCCAATGTGAAATAAGGTGGGAGGGGGCAAGGGGTGACGTGGATAAGTGTGTATAAGTGATCAAAAGAGCAATGTACATGTGTCTGTGAAAATGATCAGAGTATGTTATGTGCATGTACAAGACTGCCAAAATGAATTCCATTAATCTGTTACCAACAAAAAGGAAAAATGTTCTAAATTAATTGCTGATAGTTGCAAAACTAGTGAACATACGAATAGCCTGCTTAGTAGGTGAGTTATACTTCCAAAAGTGGTTTTTTTCTATTAAAAAGTCATTCTGCTAGGAAATATTTCCTAACAGGACTTACTCTCTCAGCCATTCCAACCTTTTCTTTTTTTTTTTAGTACTGGGCACAGAACCCAGGGCCTTCACACTGAGCATCTTGTTATTGATGTCCTTTTAAAGATGAGAAAACTAAGGCTAAGAGAAAGTTGGTTGCTTAAGTCCTAATGTGCCACTCAACAATAAGGTCACAGGGTACCAAGAGGCCACCTAGGCTGCAGAGTTTCTCTCTGGACTTCCACACGTTTGTCCTGAGTTAAGCACCTGAGTTGATCAAAGCAGAGCCTGGCCCCTACTCTCCAGAAAGGGGGTGGGAGGCAAGTAGTGGTGAATGCCTGTCATCCCAGCACTCAGGAGGCTGAGGCAGGAGGATCACCATGAGTTTGAGGTAAGCCTGGGCTACACAGTAAGACCTTGTCTCCAAAAGCCAAAAATAGGGGCCGGAGATTTAGCTCAGTGGTTCCGCCACCTGCCTCACAAGCGCAAGGTCCCAAGTTCGATCCCCAGTACCAAAAATAAAGCCAAAAAAAAAAATAACATAAAATGCTAGTGATGCTGGGGCAGGGGTGCAGCTCAGTGGGAGAGCACTTGTCTAGCATGTGTGAGGCCTCAGGTTCCATCCTCAGCTCTGTGGCCATTGTCATCATCACTCAGTCTCCCAGCATCTGTATGGGAAGACACCTGTTACACAGATGGACAGGTGAGGCAGAGTGTAAGTAGGGTTTGGCTTCTTTCAAGTCCACTTGCAGGATCAAATTTTAGAACCAGGTTGGTAATACCTGCTATTACACATAATCACAAGTCTACATATTTTTAACATTTTCAACAGTTTTTAAAGCTACATGTGTTATTTATTCAGTCTTCTATAGGTGTACTTAATTTCCTATACTCCCTTTTAGGAATCTAAAAAACTGTTCAGCCATGTCTAGTTAAAGGCTTCTGTCTCTCCTTTGGTGGCAAATGTGTACTTTGTGCTGCCTAAAAGGGGAGAGAGAGACATACACAGTCACATTCACACTCACATATGCAAGGCTGAAGCCCTCAGGATCGAGAGTGTCTGGCAGTGTCACTCCTGTGGATGCAGCTGGTTCCCCTGGGAACAGCTGGCTTAGAAGCCATCATGGACAAGGTCCAAGCTCTGAACTCCACAGTGGCTCCAGTACCATGGCTGGGAGGTTGCTGCTGGTATCTGACTACTTACAGAAGGTGTAGAGTGGTGAGGACATGATGATGAAATGTTTCCTAACCACAGCATACAGGCCAAGGAGAGGAGTGAGTTCAAAACTGGAGACATTTTTGCAACTGAAGGCATCTTTCCTCTCTTGTTTTTCTTTGGTTTGGTTTTTGTACTCCTGAATAAAAGAATCTTCCTACTAGATTGTGGCGCCTCCAGCATTGGTAGCTGGTACCTGGAAATGTAGCTTGATTTTTCTTAGACATGATTAACATGTTGCATCTTCCATGAAGCCTTATTCCCTTCATTATGTAATAGTGAAGTCTCTTGAACTTCATGAAAAGTGAATTTTCCCTTCTATAAAATAAGATTTCTTGATGCACTTTGAAGGATAACAAAATTCTCACAGTAATTAAAAGCACAGTTAGGCTTTATAAGCTGAAAAACCTAGATTTTAATTCTGTCTTTATTTTTGTTTTTGTTTTCTTTTTTTGCTACCGGGGATCAAACTTGGGTCCTTGCCCTTCTGGGGCAGGTGGCAGCACCACTGAACTAAATCCCTGGCCCAATTCTGTCTTCATTACCTGTCAGCTCTGTTAGGTGGAGCAAGTTCCTAATCCTCTCAGCTTCATTTCTGAGTTGAGGGTGGAAGGATTGTTACCAAAATACATGTAAAACTCTTTCTATATATAGCAGTATGATGGGATTAGATATTGAACATGAATGAAAGGTACATATACACTTCTTATTTTCTTTAGAAAATGGTGAAGATAAATAAGTTGTCCCTATTTTAAAATACTTGATTCTCTAAAAACTCTTTACAACAAACCAACTTCTTTGCCACTCTTGCTTTTTCCCCTAGAATTTTTTACTTTAAAAACTTGCTACCAGTACTTTTGAGTATAGGGTTACAAGGGAAAGCTGTAAGTTCATAGTGTTGTATCAGCACTGTATGCATCCATTTTGTATCTAACTTGATACACAGAACAGAATACCAGTCAAAATTAACTCGTCTAAAGTCTTGGATAATTTTTAAAAAATTCTTTTAAACTCATTCTTTGGTATTGCTGTAATTTTGGATGTTCTTCACAAGATATAGTGTTATTATGAGTATAATTGCTTTTTTTAAAACAAGTGAGACCTGGCAAATGAAATCCACCAAAATGGAGAGAAAAGCTTTGTTTTGGATGAAACATTGAAGGTAATTTTTTATCAAATTGGATAATAAGTTATTAAATAGGAAGCAGATTGTGAGTTTTAAGGTTTTCTTAGTCTATAAAATGAACTGAAGATGCCTCTGATCATCAGTCAAATTGATTTTTGATGCTATCAGTCAAGATTTTTTTGGTACTAGGGGTCAACCCAAGGCCTCATATACGCTAGGCAAGTACTCTATCACTGAGCGATACTCCCAGGTCAAGATTTTTTTACATTATCTAAAAGGACATTTTGCAGGCAAATTGACCTGTTTGCCAGTTTTTGCACACTAACTATAACATACATACAGTTAAGTTCCTTGGTGTATAACATATAGTAAAAGAGACATCTTTTTATTTTTTATTTTTTTTGAGACAGCATCTTGCTATGGTTCCCTTGAACTTGAGATCCTCTTGCCTCAGTGTCCTGAATAGTTGAAATTATAGGCATGCACACTACACTCAACCAAGAGTAAATCTTTGTGAGTAACTTAATACCCATCTGAGTATCTGCCTTAGCGTAGGTATTTCATGATTCCCTCATGAAATGTTCTTGGAGTTAGGAAGTGGGGGAAGAGACAGCAGTGGTAATTACACTGCCAACGTCAGCATGGTCCTGGATAAGCAGGAAGAGTGTTCTGGGCAGAAGAGCGGGGAAGGCCAAGCCTTGGGGCTGATGGCCTGTGACTATTACACAGTGACATGGGCCACCCAGTTCTGCTGGCCTGCCATCACAGTGTGGTTATGGAACTAGCAAGGTAGTTACCTCCCTTCAGGGTTACAGATTACAAGAAAGCCTCGCCTTTGGGTTTTGATTTTGCATTTGAGGTTGGCCAAGCTCTGAGGACCTGTTGAAAATGTTAAAAATATGTAGACTTGTGATTATGTGTAATAGCAGGTATTACCAACCTGGTTCTAAAATTTGATCCTGCAAGTGGACTTGAAAGAAGCCAAACCCTACTTACACTCTGCCTCACCTGTCCATCTGTGTAACAGGTGTCTTCCCATACAGATGCTGGGAGACTGAGTGATGATGACAATGGCCACAGAGCTGAGGATGGAACCTGAGGCCTCACACATGCTAGACAAGTGCTCTCCCACTGAGCTGCACCCCTGCCCCAGCATCACTAGCATTTTATGTTATTTTTTTTTTTGGCTTTATTTTTGGTACTGGGGATCGAACTTGGGACCTTGCGCTTGTGAGGCAGGTGGCGGAACCACTGAGCTAAATCTCCGGCCCCTATTTTTGGCTTTTGGAGACAAGGTCTTACTGTGTAGCCCAGGCTTACCTCAAACTCATGGTGATCCTCCTGCCTCAGCCTCCTGAGTGCTGGGATGACAGGCATTCACCACTACTTGCCTCCCACCCCCTTTCTGGAGAGTAGGGGCCAGGCTCTGCTTTGATCAACTCAGGTGCTTAACTCAGGACAAACGTGTGGAAGTCCAGAGAGAAACTCTGCAGCCTAGGTGGCCTCTTGGTACCCTGTGACCTTGGTAAGCTTTTAAATTTGAGTTTCAGTTTCCTCATCAGTACAAGAGGAATAATATTTACTTTCTATCTCTGTTACCAGAATGAAGTAAGTCAATATATAAGCACACTTTTTCTTCTTGGCACATAAAGACATTCAATACAATGCTCATTCCCCAAATATTTGCCCTCTAGTCTAAAACCTACATGTGATTCTAACACATGCTCCATTAATGTAGGTAGCAGAGGGATTTCTAAAAATGAACTCATGGAGACCCTCTCAGTTCCCCACCACTGTAGGTACCTGTAATCCTAGTACCATGGGAGAGGAGAAAGGAGGATCTCAAGTTCAAGTTCTGCTTGGGTAATTTAGCAAGACACTGCCTCAGAATTTTAACAAAGGGCAGGGATGCAACTCAGTGGTAGAGTGGCCCTGGGTTCCACACCCAGTATTACCCAAAACAACAATAACAACAAAGCCCAAATAAACAAACAACAAACTCAAAAGGTTCAACATTTTTTGGATCACCTACTCCTTTGTGAAGTTGATAAAAACTACTCTTGCTCCAGGAAAAAATGTGCATACACATAAATTTATATATAGTCCTAGAAGCTGAGGACTAAAACTGTAATTCAGCTTTATCAAGTAGGCCCCAATGGGCTACATATCTATGTTCTCCCTGTCCTTTCTTTAAAAACTTTCACTACACACTCAAAGGAATTTGTTTACAATAGACCTATTCACAAGATTTTATTTTACACTTTATGGCATTGGGCCAGGGATTTAGCTCAGTGGTTCCACCACCTGCCTCGAAAGCACAAGGACCCGAGTTTGATCCCCAGTACCAAAAAACAAAACAAAAAACATTATCTATTATATATTTTGGTCCTAATTTACACTTTCAGTTTCTCATACCAGAGAAACAATGTGGTATTTACACATGTATGTCCAATTTATTTCATAACGTTGAAAGTTTAGAAAACAGTTCTTCCTTAAGCTTCTAGGATTGGCTTATAAACCATATGGTTCTTTACAAAGCTTAGCAAAGTTTGGCAACGTTTTTAAGGGGTATGTATGTAATGTTTGATTCCATTTATAAACTTATATCCTATACTTTTAAGCTATATTTTAAGCTCTATTCATTATTTAATTCTAATATTTTAAGTTTTTAAATTAAAAATAGTTTAAAAGTAATGTGAATTACTTTATTTTATTATTATGTTTTTGAGACAACGTCTTACTATGTAGTTCAGGCTTGCCTTGAACTATGTACCCCAGGCTGGCCTACGAGTTCCAGCAATGCTCCTGCTTCAGCATCCCAAGTGAGAATACAGGCATGCACCACCATGCTTGACAATTTTAATCATTTAAAATACATAAAAATTGAACCAACCATATTATTTTAATCCAACAGCACATGGTTCATTATAGTCTTCCTCATTTCCAGATTTGAGGGGCTGGGGATTTAGCTCAGTGGTACCACACCTGTCTCGCAAGCACAAGGTCTTCAGTTCAATCCCCAGTACCAAAAACAACAACAAAAAAGATGAGATTTGAAACTCCCTTTTCTCATCACATCGAGGACCCTGCAAATAGGGAGGGGTAGTTTCAGTTTAATGGACCTATAACAGGTACAGATTCTTGCACATATCACTGACGTAAAGAATTATTGTATTTTGGGTAAAAGAATGTTTCACTTATCTCAAAAATCTTTATTGTCTTTTCAATCAGTGCAATCTAGTTTCTAGAAGCTATCCTATGGAAATAAATTAACTTCTCAGCCTTTTGGCTAAGGTCACGTGTGAATAATTAGAAAAAATACCAAAACATCATAACTTATCTTTTCTAACCCCAACATTCATGTTGAATTCTCTGTAAGATTTCAAGCTGCTTTCTATTTATAGTTAGGATGGTGAGCCTTTTATTGTTCCTTGGTCCTAGAACCTAACTGCCTTCACACATATGGAAGAGGCTAGCAAATATGAATTTATGCATCACCTGCAAGTTTGCACAGATTGAGAGAGGTGCATGCTTACACCCTATCCTCTATCAGCCATGTTCTATATTGGACTGGCACACCAGCAATGCCTGGCATCTCCCTGCTGTGCGCGGACAATCCTGCCTCCCTATGCCTGGATCTTGGCTAAGCCATCACTCACAACCTTAACATCCCCAGTTCACTGGCATAGAACTATCTGTGATTCATTAAGGACGTAATACTGGGTTCTAACAATCCATCTCATACTTTTCCACTGTAAATTTGTACTTTAGCATAATAGTAGCAGGCTGTGCATCTCAGTAGCTGTGCCTAGGGGATACAGGAAGCAATCTTTGTGTTTACCCACTTGGTATGCTGAATGGCAAAGTGTGTGCATGTGTGCAAAAGTGTCAAACTGGGATTTTTACCCACATAATGTTCCTTCTAACAGGTTTTGTATGTTTACTGAGCATCACAGGATAAAATACACCCACACTACTCTTCTATTATGAGAACATGTATTTTACTATTTTAAAATTTTTATGTACTTTTTAAGAGAGAACATGTATTTTACCATAATGGAATGTTGCTGCACCTGGGGAAAGTAAAAACCCACTGGGGAAAGCAAAAACCCACTTGGCAAACAAATGGCAAGGTGTGTACAGGAGCGCCAAAGCAGCAACAGGTGAGTTTTACCCATGAAATGCTCACTGCTAAATTTTTGTGCATTTAGAATTTTTTTTTTTTTTTTCAAAGTTTTCTCTTGATTTTTCTCGTAGAAATAGCCCAATTCAATACAATGGCACATGAAAAACCAGTTTGGCAAGTTTTGGAGGAGGTCAAAAGTGAATCATTTGATTACTCAAGCATGGCTAATGAAGATGATAATGACTTTGACACTGGCCATGTGAGCCAAAGTTCCTGTGACAGTGAAATGGAGCAAGAATCGACTGATACAGACACAGGGAATGCAGACCTCTTTGATTCAGATGACGAAGAAAGCAGCAATATGAGTACATATCTGACTAGTTGAAATGTTACAAAATGGTCACACAAGCTTCAGGCAGTATATGCCAAAAGAACCTTCAAAATATGGCATAAAAATTTATGCCCTTGTAGATGTGATCCTTTCAATTTAGAACTTTATCCTGGAGCTCAGGCACGAGGTCTATTCGTATAGTAATAAACCATATGATGTTGTGAACAGACTTGTTGCTGCCATCTCCCAAACTAACAGGAATGTGACATTCAACAGTTGGTTTACGAGCTTCCAACTGATGTTACATTTGTATGAGTACAAGTTGACCAGTGCCAGGAACAAAGGAGAAATTCCAAATGAAATGTTGCAATTTTAAAACATAATAGTATAGTACAATCTTTGGCTTTCAGAAATATTTACATTTCCCTTGTACATGGCAAAGAAAAACAAACTAGTACTGCTGACATCAACAATGCACCATGATGGAAATATTGATAGAGAAACTCAACAAAATAGAAGCCTGAGATGGAAACTTTCTACAACAAAACCAAAGGCAGAGTAGATATTGTTGATGAGTTATGCGGCAACTATGATGTCACTTGAAACACAAAGTGTTGGCCATTGGTTGTTTTACTTGATCCTAAGCATGTGTGGCATAAATGATTTGACAGTTTACAAAGAAAATAACAAATGCAAAAGACCACAAAGAATTTTCTTAGAAGACTGGGACTGGATCATTCACAGTACAGGAAAAATGAAATGTTTCTGCCCAGGGAAACACACACACACACACACACACACACACACACACACACAATTGTGGAGCACACTGGTGAGGTGACAGGTGAACAGGCAGGTAGAGCATCACAAAGACCTGCTACTACAACAATAGGAAAACCAAAAAGATGTCAACTGTGCGCTACAAGAAAGGACAGGAAAACAAAGCAATACTTGTGAATGGAACATGCAGTTTGCATGTGTGAAGACTTCCTTGGGTGAGAGAGTTGAAGCAAAGATTATTTCTGTGATAGACTTTTGTATTTACATTGGAGTTCATATAGGTTTTTATTTCTGATGTTATCTTTTAGGTTTTGTAAGCAAGTAAACAGCTGATGTGAAAACACTGTCTATTCTAAGCATTCATTCATATTTGATATTTTATTTTACTGATATTTTATTTTCTCACTAAGTGCACATTGTACAATACAGTAGGAAGGTCCTGACAAAACAGGAAGACAAGAGAGGTGACAAGAATGGCCTGCCACATAGGAAAAGAAAGCTAAGCAGATATGCCGTCAGTGTGAGACATGTGCATGGAACGTGCAGTTGTCATGTATGAAGACTGCCTTGGGTGTGACAATTGAAGCAAAGATTATTTTCGTTGTAGAGTTTTCTCTCACTTACTTTTCTCATTGCTGAAATAAAATGCCTGACACCCAAAGTTAAAAGGGGGAAAGGTTTATCTGGCTTACAGTTTGTAGAGGTTTCAGTCCATAATCAGCTGGCTCCAAGGCAGGGTGGTAGAGGGGCAACAGTTTATGGTGGTGGAAGATAGCAAAAGTAACAAGAGGCCTTAAGGGGGGTCATCTTCCTGCCCTTTTTATCTTATTCAGACTACCTAGGGTGAGTAGCACTCACACCCTTAATCCTAGTGCTCTCCAGCCTAGCATTGCACCATGAATCAATCACATACTCTGGATTCAGCCACTTTGAAAAAGCCCCACCTAAGACCGCATGAGGCTTTGGGGGGACATCTAAACACAAACCATAACAAGTTCTATTGGTATCTTCTTTGTAGTTAATATAGGAATTTATTTCTCATGTTATCTTTTAGGCTTTGTAAGTACATAGCTGATGTGAAAGTGCTGATGTTTATTCTAAACATACAATACATATTAAGAATTTAATACTTCATTTTATTGACATTTTATGTTCCTATTAACTACATATTGCATAATATAAGAACCTCTTGACAAAACAGCAAGACCAGCGAGCTGTCAAGTATGTCCTAAAAATAGGCCAGAAAAATAACACATGTGCTGTCAGTGTAAATGATATGTGTGTATGGAATGTGCCGCTGTCATGTGTGTGAAGACTGCTTTAGGTGTGAAACCAAAGTAAAGAATTTTTTTTGTAGAGTGCTATTGGTATTTTCATTGTAGTTCATATAGAAATTTATTTGTTGTTCTTTTTCAAACTTTGTACATGAAAAAAGTCAATGTTGAAAAATTTGATGCTTTTTTATAAACATTCAGAAATATTAAAAATTCAATACTTTTAAAATGTTTTCTGTTAAGTACCCATTATTTAATATAATAAAACTCATAAAATTAATAATTCATCAATAGAAATATTCTAAAGAATAAACGTGGGTATCATACACTCACATTTCTGCACCTCTATGACAAAATTTGTGTTATGCCCCTCAGGCTATGCGGATTCCTGCTGAAGTTTTAAAACCAAAGCACCTAAAAAGCCTCTCACCACCAGAGCCTGGATCAGAATCATTTTCTTCTTGGGAAGTCACTCCTCAACACTTCCATTCTGGGTTACATGCAGCACAATTCCCTGGCTACCTGGAAGTCATGAGTGAGTGAAAGGTTTGTTAAGAAGTAAATTTAACCCATTAAAACAGTAAGGCCTACACATCTAAATAAGAAAAAAAATCAATTTAAAAGAATAAGGCACCCACAACACACTTATAATTGCCAAGTATGACCTTTAAAAAGATGAGAAAAAACCAGGCATGGTGGAGCTCACTTAGAATCCCAGCACTCTGGGAAGCTGAGGCAGGAGAATCACAAAATCTAGTCTAGCCTGGGCAATTTAGCAAGATATTAACTCAAAAAAATAAAGGGACTAGAAATGTAGCTCAGTGCAAAGGCTGGAGGGGAGAGGGAGTAGAAGAGAAAGGGGGGAAGACAGGAGAGGCAGACTGAGATTTTCATTTTTTAGTCAAATGATGACCTAAAAATATGCGATTTTAGGGTTAGGTATGGTGGTACACCCCTGTAATCCCAGCACTTAAGAGGCTGAGGCAGGAGAACCTGCAGTTTGAGGCCACCTAGGCTACACAGTGAGTTCAAGGCCAACCTGGACTACATAGCAAGAGACTATGTATCAGTATATTATTTGATGGACTGTGGTGCTGGTATTGAGTCCAGGGTCTCATGCATGTTAGGTGAGCGCTCTCATACTGAGCTACGCCCCAGCCATCAATGATTTATTAGTGAAATACTCTTTGGCAAAGCAAAAACTCACTCCCTATCTTCTTTTTTATTCCATTAAGTTTCACTCCCTATCTTAAAAAAAAAAATATATATATATATATTTCAGTTTTCTTGAAGTATGCTATGCTTGTAATAGATTCTAGGACATAGGTCTCCCTCATGCATTTAATTTTTTTTTTTTTTTGGTACCAGGGATGGGGGATTGAACTTAGGACCTTGCGCTTTCAAGGCTGGTGGCAGCACCACCGAGCTAAAATCCCTGGCCCTTCCCTCATAATTTAGAATGAAGATGTTTTATTATAAAATAAAATGTGAAAGTCCCTAAATCCAAACAATTTTTGAAAATCATTTTTTAAAGGCCGTATTTTCAGACATAAGGACATTAATGTATCCATGAGTTTATTATAAAATAAAAAATAAGTTTAGTGGTCAGTACCTAGTAAAAAATGAATAAAGTAACTAGACCTAGGTGTTTTGTTTTCATTTACTGTAAACCCCACTGGCCATGTTTGTTTCCCACTCTCACTGTTTTCTTCCTTGAGAAACCTAAGCCATTCATTCCTTTCCTAATTCAGGAATACATCAAAGTCCCAATGAAATTAGTATCTGTGAGAGAAAACAAGGGTAGAATATACCACTGCTATTTATTTAGTTCAAAGTAGTTCTCACATTCCATGTGGGTGGGGTCTATTCAATGAAATCAAGGGCTCAATCATGCAATCTTGAAGTTTTCTCCCATCTGCAAGAGAAGATGGCTGTCTCTTTAACCCTTTTGAGACAGTCAGAAAGAGCCTGAGGCTGCACGTGACCATGTCGGCATAGCTACACTGATCCTGATTCTTTGCTGCTCTCACTGGGGACATGCAGCTGTGGCAGCCTCAGCCACAAGGGAAAGGACAGGGGGAGTGAAGTCCTGGCGGAGAGGTGCAGAGGTGCACAGGTGCAGGAGGGGAGGTGTGAAGGTAGGAAGCTGTGCTTCCAGCCCTTCACGTCTCTCTATCAAATCTAATCTTCCAAGCAGTCCAGGTTAGATCTTATCCATTTATGTTTTTATTCTATCTGGAAATGATATAAATTTGTATGTTTTACATTTTTACCATTAGCCAGGAATAACAATTAACCATCCCAGGCTCAAGGGTACAAAAGTGTCAACCTTTTATTTGGGAAGAGCATCCTTGGGTCTCCTGCTCAAGAAGGAACTGGTTCTTTGGGATTCATTTCACTGTGCTCACCCATCCAGCCACTATAGCCAAGGTCCAAGGAGGCCCCAGCAACTGCTTCTACTGACAGTAGACCTTGGTACTATACATGATCCCTTGCCTGTTCCTCTCTGGCACTCTTCCCTGCACTGCTTACTGGCTGCCAAGAACTAAGTAGCTTTGCTTGACTACACCCTTCACCATGATGACTCTGCCTTGGAGCCAGCTGGTTATGGTCTGACACCATGAGCAATTTAAACTTCTCATTCTTTAAGTTGTGGGTGTTGGGTATTGTATCTCAGTGACAAGAAATATGACTTTTAGAAAGCTGACTGATATTTATTGGAAGTATATAGAGAGAATAAAAGAAAGTCTAAAACAGAGTCCTAAGCAATGTGAACATTCAAACGATGAGCAGAAGGGGAACGCCCAAAATGAAAAGACCAGAAGAAAAAAAAAGAAAAACAAGAGAATTATCTCAAAGTACAGAATGCTATAGAAGAGTGTTATTAGAAAGGCAGCTTGGTATTAAGGAAAAGGATGGAGTCATGGAGTCAGATACATGACCATGTAATTAGCATACTTATTAAATGCCCACCATGTGCCAGAATTATGCTAGAAGCTGGGATAAAAAATTAAACTAGAAAAAAGGTAAAGGACTATTTCATGACATCCAAAGAATGCTACAACCTTCTCTAAGTGTGACTTGGGGCAAGTCTCCATCTGAATCTCAATGATCACAACCGCTGGGAAGATTAAATGTGATCTTCCTAAAGTACACAGTATATTATTTGCAATATACCAGGCTCCTAGCACATCACATTCACTACTATAAGGGTAATGATCCTGCAATTGAAGAAAAAATAACACTGAAGATAACCGCACACTAGAGCAATGTACAATAATTCTCCTAGGGAATAATCTGATTTGAAAATCTGTGTCTATTTTGAGAATACTAAAATAAGCAAGAGGATGGGATTCCTTATGGGGAACTACACAGGCACCATCCAAATGTTTCCTCCAAGATTCCAGTTTGGTTTTAGCAACTGCACAAAAGCATTTCAGTGATTTAACACAAGATTCTTGGGCTTAATTTATTCTAGAACATGACCTCTTGACTTCTCTAAAACTAGCCACATTAGAAGGAAAAGTATAGTGTTACAGACCAATTAGCTCTCATTTTTTGATGTTTTTATTTTGTTAAAATTATATTTTTGGGTTATTCCTCTCAGGATCGAGAAGCTTGCCTGTTTTCTAGTAAAGAAAAAGCAAACTTAGCTGAAAAAAGAGAGACCTCAGAAACATTAGACAAGAGAAAAATGCCATAATATTCTCACTTAACTTCTAAGTGGGAACATGAGGGTGCAACAGCACTGACCAATAGGAGCCCTTCTCCTGCATGCCATGCAAACCAACCCCCCAGCAAGATGCCTCCTTCCCACCAGTACACACTACTGCCCATTCATTGGCCTCTGCTGCGACTGCTGCCTCAATTCCAGCCAGCAAGGCTCCAGTGATATCTTCCAGCCGAAGGAAAATTATTTTCCTTGCTTCTCCTTTGTTCTTCTCTAACAGACTGCTGGTTCTTTTGTCCTGACCATGTGGGCAACAAGGCTAAAGGCCTCTGCCCAGTGGTACATGCTTAGCAAGCGAAAAGGAAACAAAATACATTCTTCTAAGCTGAAATGTTCTAAAAGCAAACTATAGCATTTAGGATTCTGAAAACTCACAGGTATGAGGGCCTGGGATTTAGCTCAGTGGCACCATGCCTGTCTTGCAAGCACAAGGACCTGAATTCCATCCCCGGTACCAAAAAAATAAAACAAAGCAAAATAAACACCTCACAGGTAAAAGCCTGTTTACTCAAATATACTGATAGACTGAGGTCTGCAATAAAAACTAATCAATTTAAATCCAGAGCAAAATTTCCCTTTAATATTAAAGCCTAAAGAAAATGAAATTGGAAAGCAGAGATAGGAATCCTACTCATGATTTTATCAGTAGGCAGATTGTTCCTGTGTTGTCTTCTCACTATCTTTTAAGGCAATACATTTTCTTTAAAGGAATTACTAAAATGGCTAACTCCATCCTAGCAGAGTTTTTGATTTATAGTTTGCTTTTTGTGGATGTTCTTTTTTTCTGAGATCTGGCATCAAACAACTGTGTCTTGATTTGACAATTCATTCAGAGTTCAATGATATACAGCAGGAACTCAATGTTCTCCGTCCTATAATATACAGAGATTTACTAGCAGCAGCAAATCAATTAAGAACGGGCCTGTGGTCTCAAGAAAGTTGGTTGCTGAAATTAAACGCCAACATGTAATTTCCAGCTTCAAATTTCCTTGTTAGATTTTACTTCTAAAACATCTAGCCATCACTGCAAAATTAAAAGATCCCCTATATTTAAACACTTAAATTTCCACAAAGAGTTAAAGCCAAGGAACTCTCTTAAGATCATTTTTCTTAACACAACTATAACATAAAACAATTTCCTGGTTCTTCAACAATCTTAAACTCTCTCTGTCCAGGTGGCATGCTCACCATCTATCCATTATTCCACTAAAGTTCTCTGTCCAGTATGGCATCTCATTTTAAAGAGGTAAACAAGTTCCATTAGTGCTGTATTTAACTTACACAGCACTTGGTCCTTCAGTATCATGGGAAATATTTTCAAAGTGGTAATTAGGGAAATAAAAGTTACTGAAAGAACTTCACATAAAAGATTTGCCTTCATAACTTCACATAAAAGATTTGCCTCTTGAATTCTTCTTAGACCTTAGTAGATTAGAAGGCCTAGGGAACGGGCAACACTATGAAGTCATATTTTTCCAAGTAAGTGCTAAACACATCAACAATCTACATCTTCAACAGAAACAACAATGTGCACTCAGGTAGTGCTCTTTTGCTGTATACACACAATCAGAAGTCTCCTCACTGAACAGAAGTCCTAAAGACCATTTCTGGCTTCACTACTGATATATTCCATAGGTCTTCTTTGGCACCTGACATTAATCATGACCTTTGCTCCTCTGTAATATGCTTAAAACCCACCCAACACAATTTTAACTGTTAACGTAGCATCACCACTACCTAACCCCAAAGTCTATTTGCATGTGCAAAACCCCTCACTCAGCAGTTCTACCTTCAATAAAGACACAGTATACCCAAATTTGACCTTATATTCAGAACCAACAAGTCATCCTTCAGCTTGCCCTCAACCCATGTCCTTCACAATGAGATTCCTCATTACTCAGAGTTTGAAATTAAAATGGAAAACTTTACATCTTTCTTCTTTCCTTCCTATAACTCATTTTCTTTGACATCTGTTGATCTTTCCTTCTAAATAAAGGAAACTTTCATTTTTAAATGTCATTATTCATGGACAAGTTACTATAAAAGCTTACTACCTGTCCTCTCAATCCTAGTCTGTTCGTGCTCCAGAAAAAAACAGTATTCTCTTGTGCTGTTCATCATGGTAGCCATTGACTGCAGCTGGCTACTTACATTAACATTAAATGTGAATTTGACTCCTCAGTCACAAGAGTGACATGTCACGCGCTCACCAGTCCCACATGGTGGGTGGTTGCTCCACTGGCCTGCACAGACAGAAAGTTCTGTCAAGGAAGGCTCTGTTCTGTTTTGCAGACAAAACCTCTTAGCACACTATCTGCAACACAGGTTTTTTTCTAACCAAGAATGTGGACTGGTTTTTTAACACTCACACGAGCCAATCAAAACGCTAGTATTCAAAACCCTCCAGGTCTGTCTCTACCAAACATCTTTATACATTGTCTCTGCTAAGACATACTCTGTTGGCCAAGCTGTTTTCACTGACCCTATAGGCCAGTATGCTTTCATTGGCACATTCATTATTTCATTCCATAAACAAACTGATGTATACTATACTTATAGGTTGAGCTACTAAAGAGAAGAAAGCAGACAATAATGTTTGCACTGATGTGGTTGTCATGCTTTGCTCCCCTGCTTATCAATGTCCTTTTGTCCCTCTACCTGCCAAAGCCAATCTCTTCAAGCTCCCCAGCTGACTTTTCCCTCCATCATCTCCAGAACACTTGTATGCAGTCTACATTTGTACAGTCAGACAGAAGGTACTTGTACTTTCTTTCACACTGTCTTCCCAACTAGAACCTAAGTTACTTGTGGAATTTTGCAAGGAACAGCAGGGCCCCTGCACTGGAGTAGAGGGAGCAAGGGAATGACAGATTATGATGTTAATAGAGAGAAAGACTGGGGAGAACCTTAAAGGCCACATAAGAACAATTTTAGTATATGTGCTGCCGAAGCAAGCACAAGGCCACATAACAAGCAAGCAAGGAAGACACTGGAGGGCTTCATTCAGCTCACTCTGGCTCTTGTGTGAAAGATCAGTCTTACTAGGAGAGGATGGATGCTGGCAGGCTAGTCAGGAGGAAGAGGATGCAGAGACAAGATTCCAGCAGGGTGGGTGGTAAGAAACAGCTAAACTTTGGAAATGTTTAGAAGACTGCCTGATGTATTAGGAATAAGACTTGGGCATCATGACTTAAAAGATTTTGGGCTTGAAGGACAGAGGTGCACAACTGAGATGGGGAAAACCAGGAGAGCTAGGGGGGACAGAGGATAACATCATCAAATTTGGGACATGCTGAGGCCACAATATCTTTGGGGCTGGGGATTTAGCTCAGTGGTTCCGCCGCCTGCCTTGCAAGCACTAGGACCCAAGTTCGATCCCCGGTACCAAAAAAAAAAGGCATACGAATACACAGGTATAGAATTTAAGGGAAAGAACAAGACTGAGAGTTGTCAACATGTACGTAGTATTTAGAATTGAATGAAATTATCAAGAAAGCAGTAAACTCAACTAGTCTAGGTAACGATGCTGAAGAATAATCAGGAAAGGTGACTGAGACTGAATAGAGTGGTGTGGGGAAAACTAGGGATATAGTAGAAGCTAAATGCAAAAAGTGTTTCATTGAGGAGGCGGTCTTGTTCAAAGTATAAAAGGATGTCAAAAATCAAGATTAAAACCAAGACTTTACCACTGGATACAGTGGGAACCTTGGCAAAAGCATATCTGGAGAAGTGGCAGAGGTGAAATTACAGCCAATACCAACACCAAAGTTATGTATTTCAGTCTTCAAGGTTATAGAAGCAGAGTGGTATGACTCTGGTGCTCATGATTAAAGCCAGGATCTTTCACATGCTAGGCAAGTGCTCTGCTACTGAACTGCACATCAGGCCTGAACACCATTTTTTTTTGGTACCAAGGATCGAACTCGGGACCTTGCGCTTGTGAGGCAGGCGGCGGAACCACTGAGCTAAATCCCCGGCCCCCTATTTTAGTATATGTGCTGCTGAAGCGAGCACAATGACAAACTTTTCCTTAAGATTCAGAGTACCTGGTCCAAGAAAAGGTAGTTGTGTTTCAATATACCATCACATGAAGAAAAGTTACATAAGGGAAAAAAGATTTCCATCACAAAGAACATTTGTTTTCATAAATAAATTTCAAATTTTCTCCAGAGAAGGGAGACAGAAGAAATATGTATCTTCTTAAAGCCAACTCTAGAAACCCTATTAGAAAAAAACAAAAATAAAAAAACAATTCCACTGACTTTGTCAGATGTAAATTACCCAGAGCTGGCTAGCAACCAGACTGTACACTAGGACTGACCCTGAAGTAATGAATTCATTCCTTTGCTTTCACTAAGAACTGCTGTATAAAGTCGGATGCCTTCTGGCACAAAGCTGTGTGTCTTCCTGGGTGTTTGCTACTGAGCATAGAGCATGGCCAGCACACTCCAGAAAAAACATCACATTGTGTACATCACTCTAAGAGGCAAGATGATTCTCTTCACACAAAGGGAACCTTCAGAGAGGCCAAACAACCTGTCCAAAGTCACACAGCCAGCCATGGCTGACACAACTTCAGTGACAAAACCTCATGGAAAATATTATTAACTGAAAAGGAAAGCTGTGATGTGTTTTTTCATGACACATGTACCTTCGGAGTTCAGATACTACTGGCTTTAAGATGGAGTCTTCTCAAAAGCTAAATTCTCCAATCTGCTTCTTAGAAAATATGAGACAGACTAAAATGTGAGAGATTTCCTGTGCTACCACAAGGCAAGTCATCTTCCCACCCCCACCTCCATCTTAATCACACAGTAGGGACTGAACCCTCTTCACACTGACCTATATCCCCAAGCCCTTTTTTGAGACAGGGTCTGATTAAATGGCTAAGTTGCCCATGTGACCCTTCTGCCTCAGACTCCCAGAGTGCTCGCATTACAGGTGTGTACCACCGTGCCCAGGTGGTTTTCTTCTCATTTAACATGTTTTGCAGTAGGATTCTGTCATGGTTAAGTCCTAACTAACTCCAGGGTATCTAAAAGGGCACATTCTTCTTTTCACTAAATGATTAAGAAAAAAATCAGAATCTTTTACACTAGTATTACATGCAGCTTCTGTATAGATGTAACAAATATGTTCCTGTTTTTATTTACAATTCACAGACTAGTACAGTTAATTTACCTAAAAGAGATTTAAACAATTTTTCCAGAGCTAGTAATTCTATACTACAAACTTATATGTCACACACAGAGGTTACCTTCAATCTGTGACTGACATGGATGGTTGGGGGAAAAGTTCTCATTTCTTAGCCATTACTACTTTATAAGTAAATGACTAGTGTAAGCAATGGTTTTCCCTGAAAATCAGTGAATCAGATTTACTTTTACTTCGGTGAGATGGAGGTCCTCTCGCCAGAGGTCATCACTGTGCCCTGTCCAAAGAGCCTACCTGTCCACAAAATGAGAGGACAAACCAATGCCAGGGCCCAGCACTGCTTCTCCAATCACACCTTTTCACAAAAGAATGACATAATAATGAAAATATCACCAGCTTAAATTTATCAATTAATATAGTCTTTACTAGTTTTCAAAGCACTATCAAGTATATCAGCTCACTGATCTTCATAACTAACAACCTTTTATAAACATACTCCAACTTCAAAGAATCACCTAATAAAGTCATTTAATATGCATCCATTTCTTCTAGGAAACTAATATTCAAATCAATCCAAATAATGATTCTGTACTTAAAAAAACAAAAAAACTAAGCACACTTCCAGGGAGATTTAACTATCACTTTCTTCTCAGGAGAGTATATTCTTCTAAGTGGTCAATAATTTATTATTCTAAAAAGCTTAAACTGGTATTGCTATCACAGAAGCACTTCAGAGTAGTAATGTAAATATTTCTAAATCAGTCTTTCCATGTAGCCTGTTAATTCTCCACCGTATTCATGTTGCAAGGCCATTTGCTATTCCCACCAGAAGCAGAATAACTAAGGACTGATCTTAGGAGGGTCTCCTTTCATTTTCCTACTTTGCTTCTGTCATATATCAGAAATGGCCCTAACATGATGATAATGTGGAAAGCAGACCGACAGATACATAGCAGTGAATTAGAACACTACATGAAGCCTCCAAAAAGGTGGTTGATGAATGACAAGGTGATGTTAACTGTTAACTGCCAAAGGAAAACACAAATGGAAAACATTACATTCCAAGTATCAGGCTGGGGATTTAGCTCAGTGGCTTCTCCACCTGCTGCGCAAGTGCAAGGACCCGAGTTCGATCCCCGGTACCAAAAAACAAAACAAAACAAAACAAAATTCCAAGTATGAATCTACTCAATGAATTGGCTTACTTAGAGGAAAAGTAAATAGGGCACAAAAAGAGATATATATGTTTTCCATTATTTAAACACGTCCACCCAGTACTGACTCCCTATGTATTTGGGCTTGCTAATTACATACAATACTATACATAGTGTTTATCACTGAAGAGGCTAAACATACTTTTAAAAAGTATAGTAAATTATATCACTATAAAATTTACATTTCATCATCAAAATATTTTTAAACGACACTAATCAATCAACTCGAGATAGAAGAGCAGAGTGTGGTGGCACGCACCTCCCTGAAGGCTGAGGGAGGAGGATCGCTGTGAATTTGAGGCCAGCCTGAGCTACATACACAGTGAGACCTTGTCTCAAACAAAGCAAAACAAAGATAGAAATAAGAAATTCCCTATCTTCTTTCTACTGATGAAAATACATTCACAGAGAGATTAAGTCATTCATATATCATCATAGGTCATAAACCCAAAAGAAATTAGAAATTCAAGAGACTACCTTCTAGAAAGTGACGGTTTTATTGAAAATTCAAATTATCAACATTTCTCTAATTCTTAAATTTTTTTGCTGATATCCAAATGGTTGCAAATAACAGGACACCATGAAATGTGGATAGGGCAAAGATAACATTTTTTTAACTAAAATATTTTCAATTGCTTTACAGGTCTGGATTAAAAAATCTGAACAAATCAATAGCAGAATGGAAAAAGATCCCATGACTCTTATTTCTCTCCCATAACTCTTTTTTCAGGCCAACCCAGAACACAGCAGTATGATTTTTATTTTCTATGGTTTTTCACCTTATAAAAAATTGAATGTACCAAAAGAAAGCTCTTAATGAAATGGGAAAGAAATGTGGTATGCCTGAAACTGAATCAAGTCATCACTGGTTTACTATTACTATTTCAATGATCACTGATAAAGACAGTGGGTTCTGTGTGGCCACACTGACCCTAAAGAAAGCATGCTTCAGGGCCAGGGATTTAGCTCAGTGGCACCATGCCTGCCTTGCAAGTGCAAGGTCATGAGTTTGATCCCCAGTACAAAAAAAAAAGCACACTTCACAGCAAAATGTGAAAATAAACACAAAACCCAAACTGAGTTAACTATTCAGATCCATACCTGGAAAAGTAAAGTTCAAGCTGTGTGTGGGGGTGGGAGTGTGTGATGGGGACTGAACCCAGGGCCTTTCCACTGAGCCACAATCTCAGCCCTTCTCATTTTTCATTCTGACACGGGGTCTCAGTCACTAAGTTGCCAAACAGGACTGGAACTTGTGATTCTCCTGCCTCAGCCTCCCAGGGTATTGGGATTACAGGAGTGCACCACCATACTTGCCTCAAGCTATTACTTATTCTATAACAAACTGTGCAGTATTTGTCTTTCATATTAGCAAGCCCAGAAAATAGATGTTCATATTTACCTACACTTGCATGAACAAATAGTGAAAAATAAACGAAAAACCATTTACCTATAGAGCAGGGGTATGCACTATATGAAAACACATGGTTAGAAGCAAGATTTCAGTTATTTAATTTTCATTTTTGAACTACAAAAATAATTACCATTCAAAAGTAAAATAAAAAGACAGACTACCAAAATTATCAATCTTAAAAATTTTCTGCACTCTCCTCCAATTTTATTATGTCTTTCAAAAATAAACTTCTAAGAAAAGAGGGGGAAACTACTGATGAAAGATTTTTGAAGAAAATTTTCCTCTGGTCAGAGGTAGAGCCCTCTGCACATCCTCCCTTAAACATCAGCACAGCAACTCAAGAGTGAAGTCTCCTTCTTCTTAGGAAGTCTCAGACAAGGCAGCAGCACAGGTCTAAGCTCTCTAGAAATGCATGTGGTTGTGCTTCTACTTACATGTAATCACTTCACATTTAGTATGGCTTTATTAAATTAGTTATGTTATTCAAATTAATACATCTCTGGTCAAAGAAAACAACTTTAATTATGGGAAGCGCTTCATCAGGTTTGCTGGGTGAGTTCCAACCCCAATACCTACTTAGTCCAGTCCTGTTGGGAAAGGCCTGCTCCAAGGTGCTTCTCAAGTTATTGTACTGTACGGTTTTCCATAGGCATGGAGAAAGCTATGAAGAAACACCAGAGACCAGGAGAATACGAATGACTGATATGACAGACATTAGGGAGCTAAGCGGTGTGGGTGAAAACCGATGGTTGAAACCTTTTTTTTTTTTTTTTTAAAGTACTGGGGATTGAGCTACATCCCCATCCCCTAACGCCCCTGCCCTTTTGAGACAGGGTCTCACTGAGTTGCCCAGACTGTGCTCAAACTTGTGATCCTCCTGCCTCAGTCTCCCTTCTCAGAGTGCTGAGATTTTTCTGAATCTAATTTTACTACTACCAGCACTATCGATATTGGCAAATGACTGAACTTCTCTGAAACTCAATTTCTTTAACAATAAAACAAAGCTTATACTACTTGGAAATCATTAGGAGAATTAAATGTCCACACTGGCAGGTTCCAGACTATTGTGGTTATGTGTTAGAGAGTTATTAGTACATTTGCTGAAATTTTTAAAAACTGCTCTATTCTGTCCATTTCAGCTAACTCCATAGCTGACTCAAGAGAAAGGGCCGGTCACTCCCACAATGGACAGTATTTCCCTACAGAATATTTTGAGGTTGCCAGGTGTGGTGGCACACACCTGCAATCCCAGCACTCAAGAAGCTAAGGCAAGAGAACTGCTAAGAGTTCGAGGCCAGCCTGGGCTACATAGTAAGTTCAAGTTCAAACTGAACTACACGAGATCCTGTCTCAAAAAGCTGGAAAATAAAAAAATTTTTTGAGGTAATGTAAGAAAACAATCTAAAATAGCAAGGAAATTTCTCTGGTGTGAAATATTGAAAGTGTAAATAAGGATCAAAATGTATAATTGATAATGTGAAATAGAAGAAAAGGTCTAAAGGGGTAAGGGAAGGAGGAAGGGTAGGGGAAAGGAAAGAAGGGAAAATTAAAAATATGAGAAAAGGAAAAAACTGAAACAAAGTGTTTGTAAATAGGAAAGGGTGGAGGGGGTGAAGGGAGGGTACAGAATGGGGAAAAAATAAGAACCAAGATATATCATGTAAAGGTACAAGATCCCAGTGATGAATGTAACTGTATTGTATACCTAAAATGTACCAATAAACTTAATGAAAAAAATAAACAAATATTATAAAGTGACTCAAGAAAAAGCTGAGTAATCCTATCCCTAAAACTATGAATTTATAATTAAAATGTATCACTACAGAAAAAAAAAACAGCAAGGAAAGCAGAGACCCTCTCTGAGCAGGTAGGTAGTGTCCAGTCAGCACAAACACATGATGCCTTTCTTAACCACTCGAGTGTTTGACTTCACCTGTGTCTTCACTTACTCCTTCCTTCTTAATTCAGATGTGAACTACCATCAACTCAGTGTAGGCCCTGAGTTATTCTAGGAAAACATCTAAGTATAAGTAAACATGACTACTAAACTTAAGATAAAAAGCATCTAAACACTGGATTTAAAATCACTGCAAGCATTTACAAATATTTTCTTTCAGAAAATTTTCAACAGAATTTAAAGATGATCACATCGATACATTTTTTATTAAAGCAGGAAATTACAACTAAAACTGAGACTCGGCTGGGGACATAGCTCAGTAGTAGAGCACCACAGCAAATAAACTCTGTCATCATAAAATCTTACTGTTGTGGAAGATTACTTTTATCAGCAAAAGCACTTGCTATTTAAGTTCGAACCATCTGAAACTGCCACTGTGCAATTCACGGAAAGTGAAGTGTGTCAGAAATACCACACCCCTGAAGGTGATCGGCCCCTGTTCATGGGTCAGCTGTGGAGTTAGCAGAAATGGATAAAATAGAGCACTTTTAAAAAAAATCTCAGCAAATGCACTAATAACTATTCAGTTTCTCCTTCATATTTAGCTGACTTACAAGATGAAATGATTCAAAGTATTTTTTTCAGTTCACTAATGAAACATAAACTATGTCAAAGGCACTTGCTGGAAAACACATCCTTAGATTCAGCCCCAACCACCTATTATAGAACTTACAAACCACATTAAAATGGGGGGGGTATTAGAAAAAGGAATTAAAAGAGTTGTTTCCTTGAGTGTTTTTATAATAATGTATCTCTTATTTCTTCACATTCTAGAGATGATGTGTTCCTGTTCCTCCAAAAGTGTCCTTTTTGTAAATTACAGCCATACATTATAGTAATGGGTGAAAAGAGTGAAATTCAAAAAGTACAGTACTGTAGTTGGGAAAGAAGGCTTGGTAGCATGCCCCTGGGCCCCTCCCCTTTACTAACTTCCAGACATCTCCTGCAAAAGTGTCCCTCCCTGCCCTGAGAACCTCCGAAGCTCCTGCTCTTCTGATGCAAGGCTGCTGGCACCATGGCCATCTGGGTCACTAGGAGGAATCTGGAGGCTTCTAAGCCCTGCCCCCCCACACCTGACAAGGGTTTAAGGGAAACAATGTGATACTCTCCCGAGTCGCTGTCAGGAGTGGGGCCCTCCAAAACAGGCAAGGGGACCTGGGGTGGGGCAAGCTCTTCTCCTTTCTGTGTGAGTGCAGCCTACACTGGGCCAAGCTAAACGTCTTCCCCTTAAGACTCCAACACATTTCAGGACTAACACATCTGGCTCAGAGCCGAGGATGTGAAGAATGCCTGCGGATTTACTATGTTATGCCTCTGCATGCAGACCATGAACTGTGACACAATTCAGCCACAAGAACACAATGGTTACTGACAGCAGCTCAACACTCACACTTCTTTCCACCCTTCCTTCTACTCCAGCTAAGGGTGTTCAATACTGGGTCAGCCTGGCTGATCGCCAAAGCATCTACAAAATCATCATCCCCTCTTCCACAGGGGCGTCCTCTTGTTATTTATGTGAAGTCAGATTTTTCTCAGATTTAAAGAACTTTTCTCCAAACGCTGCACACATGAATCCTGCTTTTCGATCAGAACTTTGTAACACTGCTTTGTGTGGCTCCTGGTAAGAACTGGTGTTCACACACTTCTTCATTGGCACAGGACAGCCACGCGACGGACCCCTTCCACCCTCTGCGCAGCCCGAGCTGGGGCTCATTGTGCACCCGAGTCTCCAGCGTGCTGGTGGACCCTGTACAAGTAGACTGCGGAACCACCGAAGCTTTCTCCTCCCTCCACGAGCGGCTCGACAACGGCTAACTGCATGCGTGTCGGGACGCGATCTCCACAGCCCGCTGTCTTCCAGACCTGTCCGCCGGGGTCCACAGTGACAGCGGCATTCAGTCCAGCGGCAACAGTCGGCGGAGAACAAAAGGCAACGCGTCCTCTCCTCCCCCTCCTCCCTCCCGGCTGACAGAGCGCGGACCCACCTTAGAGAGCTGCCGGCGCAGGCTGAAGCGCTGCACCATGGTGGCAGGCGACGGCGGCTCCTAGCCCACAGAGCCCCTGTCCCGGGAGAACCGCCCGCGGGACCTCCAGTGGGACATCGCGTCGGCCCAGGTCCCAGAGGTCGAAGACTGGGCGACAGGGTTGAAGCGCACGGGGCAGGCGGGGCGCAGGCGGGACCCAGGCGGAGCAGAGCCGCCCTGCACTTCCTGTGAGTCAGCGAGGGTCCGGCTAGGACCACCCCTTCTCTGTGCCCCGCCCCCGCCGCTGCCACAGGGTGCAGGGCCCAGGGTGCCACCTGAGACCAGGCGGGTGGACCTGCTGGTCAGGTCTGAGCGCCAGCGGCCACCCAGGCACAGGCTGCCTGGGCTCGGCCTGCCCCGTCCCACCAGGGACTCGGGGACCTGGAAACGGGGACCAGGAGAGGCCCGAGGCAGGTGCATCCACGGCTGCCCAGCACAGCAACTCCTGAGCCACACTCCCCGGAGGCTCCAGGGTGACCGCCCCCTCTCATCGTGGTCGGGACAAAGTAACTTAGGCACACGAGGAACCGCTGGGGGACACTGGTGCGAGCCCAGAGGTGCTAAGATGACAGCCCCAGGGCAGGGTGATGTAGGTAAACGCAAGGACCCAGGGTGGAGCTGCACTCCTCAACAGATGAGTGCGATCATTACATCATTAGTACCTCAAACACGTACTAGTAAAAAATAAAAATAAAAAAGATGTGCTCCACGGAAACTTCCCACCCTGTGCTCCTCAGCTGGCGCATCCCTGCAGACTGGGCAGAGCCTGTGGGAACACAGTGCTTCTCCTGCCCAGGCGGGTCACCTTCCTAGGAACTGGTGCCTGCACCACACCACAGCCTGTCGGAAGGGCCTACTATGTGCAGCCCTCTGCGAGGAATTTCTCCCCATTCTTCCACTGACTTCTCAAAAACAACTCTCAAGTTCTATTAGTATCTAGACTCTTCAGGCAAGTACATCAGGAATCCCTTCTCTAAATCTCAGTATTAATATAAGGAAATTGTACAGTGTCACTAATCTTTTTCTTCAGGCAAGAAAAAGCAAAGAGTGATTTTAAAACAAAGGACAGGTCTCTGAACAATGGTTATTTTCAGTTATGCCCCATCACATGTTGCTAGTTCCCAGCTATCAATAAATGATACATGTTTCTAAATCCACCAGAAAATGACACATATACTTCATAATATCTCAAGAGGATCAGAGAAAAAGCACCAAATTCAAATAATCAGATGGCAGGGCTCTCAAAATTACTTTAATGCCTAAGATAACCTAATTTTTGAACTAACTTTTTTTTTAAAGTTTTGTGAGACACGGTCTTGCTGTTTAATCCAGGCTGGCCTCAAACTCATGGCAATCTTCCTGCCTCAGCCTCCCAATTGTTGGGATTATAGGTGTGTACCACCATGCCTGGCTTAAACATTTAATTCCACATGGAAAGTAGGTGGAGAACCTGAGTTGTTTTTTGTTTGTATTTGCTTCTTAAATGGTAAGAATATGAGCACCTCCATTTTTTTCCTTATAGAAAAATTGAACAGGGTACTCTGAAATCTCCTGAGAGAGCAGGAAGGATTAATGAGGAGCTGGTGTGGAAGTTCCTTACAAAAAGATACACTTTCTTAAACATGATGTGTTTGTGATATAAGACTAGAATTTCTTATCATTGCTGTATGATTCTTTGTATTCAAAAAAGAAAAACGAAGAGGAGGAGGAAGAGGAAGAAGGAGAGAGGAGGAGGAGGAGGAGGAAGAGGAGGGGGAGGAAAACATGTCAAAAGAATACAGATCCAGGCATACATCAAGTATCAATCATGAACTGAGAGGGGTATAAACCCTTAAACTTCCAGATACACACAAAGGATGGTAAGGATAGAAAGGACAGTGTCTCCTTTCTATGAGAACAAACTCATTTTCTGCCCATTAAAATAAAGATGAAAGTCCAATGGCTTAGCTGCAACTAATCCTGTTAAAGATGATGAGATGATGGCCATTAAGTCATTGAAAACAGAAAAGATCCTCAGTAAACTGAACTGTGAGGAAAAACTAAGAATCTCTAAATCTGGTCTATTTTGAGGAGTCTAGCAGCTTTTTGGATGAAAATAATAGAAGGAAAGACAGAAATAAAAAGCCTAGAGAAATGCAACAGTTTTGCAGCCATTCCTTTACTACTCCAGGACCCAAATAACAATGTATTTGTCTGTGACCAAGATCCTCAACACTTTATGACTTGTGTAGAAGCAGACAAAAACCACAAATGGGCTCTTAATCTTTTTGGATCAATACGCCATGAGTTAGAAGCCATTGGTTCGGTGCAGAACAACACAGGGAATTCGTGAATGTACATCGTAGTTTGGACATTGTTCCCAGGGTCTCCAGACTTTATCTGACGACCTTGTTGCCATCAGGACTGAAGAACTGAGTGTCAAACACTTAGAAATCTTGTCTTCTGCTTTCCACACAGGTAACACTTTTTAGTAAAACAAACAAGAAAACACTTATCTTTTACATCTTTGCCCCACCTCCTAATATATTTCCCTTATTTATCAAATAATCTATTTGCATTGGAAAATCATCTTTCTGTACATTTTGAACTTGTTTGAAAAATCTTTCAGGTTTTTCTTCCTTATCACTTTAGAGGAAAAATTATTTTCTTTGAATCAGTACATGTAACCTCACATTAGAGGCAATATTAACACTTAACTTTCTAGATATTTTCTACACATGTATAAATATATACATAAAAATACAAAGACTATTCTGTGATTTGCTTTTTAACTAAAACACATACATATGTATCATGAGTACCTTGGACAAATACTTATGAAATTCAAATATTCATCCAAATTCGCTGTTTTTATATTCAAAACAATTGTCCCACCCTCCATCATAATCCTGTTCTTGAAATGTCATATAAAAACTATTTTCAAAAATAAATATTAGTTGAATATACTACAAACTACTCTTACAGAGAAAAGAACAAAAAAGTTCAAAGAGATTTTCAAACTTGTCCCAAATCATGAGAGTTAGAACCGGACCTCAAAATGTTCACTTTGCACAACAGTGCTCTATTACATCTCTTTCCTTTTTTTTTTATTTTAGCAATTTTAAATGCACTAGGAATACTGCTAGAATACTGCTTAAGCCATCTGTCAGTATACTTTTCTGGTAAACTGGCTTAGTCATGGCTAAGTTTACCTGAAGCCTCCCGGCACACCTCCAGTGGTATGATTATAGGTACTCCCTTATCTCTGCGGGCCCCAGACTTGGAACAGAGTATATGAAATAAATCTTACTAGTCAGATATTACTGTGAGTTTTAACCAGCTTCCTGTGATAATCTAGTAGAAGTAACTGTTCCAGCTACCAATCAATAAAACTATAAAAATTTAACAGGCTCTTCTTATGCAATATATCCGCAATTCAGAACAAGCATGTAGGACACCAGACATGGACAGGTATGGAATGAAGCACTGCCTCATTTAAGGAGGTCAAATCTAGGAAGCAAACAGTAAACTCACATAGAGCATAGTAAATGCTATAGCAATAACTTAATAGGGACAAGGAAAACATAAAGGAGTGATAAACTTTGGGATAGGACAAGCCTTAAAGGTAGAGTCTGGAGACTGGATAGGAATTCTGCAAATGGAAAAATAAGGGAAAGGCATCGATATAGAGAAAATACACAAGGAAAGACACAAAGGTGAAACAAGCAGTAAGCAAGTTTTTCCACATGAACCAGGCAGTGTGTTACCAGGCCAATGCCTTCACAAGTTTTACTTGTTTACACAGTAAGAATATAAATCATTACAAAATTCATTATTTCTCTTTTTTTAATTGTACACAATTGTAAATGACTTTCCTTCAAAGTGCCCAATGGAAATGGCTCAACGTTAACATGCAGAATGGGATAGGTTCTATCTTTCAGAAGTTAGGGCTATCTTAGTTACAGTCTACCTTTAAAGCCAGAAGGGAGAGCATAAATTTCCAAGAAGTCTATCACTATAAATTGCCTTGAAAGTAGTGCAATTTATTAGGCAGTAAAAAGTTAAGGGGCTACCCACTTTCTGGTCCCCCTTCTGTCTCTCTTAGACAGAAGCTATCTTTCTCTTAAATTTTTCCTACTCTTAACCTCCACTGTTCCTAGAATTTATTCTTTGATTATTCTTTGATTTTAGAGAACACAAACTTGGCGTTTTGGGTATCTAGCACGTTGGGAGTTATCATAGTTCCCTTACATTATTTGGATTATTTAATGGTCATATATCATGCGCCCTATACCAACACTATCTCAAAAAACAAAGTTAAAAGATGTTGATAAAAAAATGAGTGCATAACTACATTACATCCTCTAATTAATCTTAACAATTAATTTAGAAAGTAGCTGAGTTTGCCAAGTAAGTTCTTCGTCTTGGTGACCTGGACATTGATCTTCCAAATATGCTAAGTTAAGTCTGCTTCCTTTTATAAAAGCAGTATTTTGGGTTCTACCTAAACATTCCTTTCCCTAAAAAAACTTCATGTCATACACTGCCTACAGTGAATGCATAACAGGAAGAAAGGGAGAGGGAGAGGAGGAGAAGGCTCATTCAAGAGGCTTCTGATCAGCTCCTTATTCCTATCCTACTAACCCACTGAATACAGTTATTGACTAGTCTATGAAGGTATTTTTCAGAAATGGAATTTCCACACCCCTCTGTCATCTCTTACACAGATGATAGTCAAGAATTAATTTTCCAAACATATACTTATTTTACATATTTTTTCTTACTAAATTTCTCTCTGAAGATGGTTCCTTGAAATTAAGTACAGATCTTAACTGTACAGCAATAAATTTATAATAGGGCCAGGATTTAGCTCAGTGGTTTCGCTGACTGCTGAGCAAGTGCAAGGACCTGAGCTCGATCCCCAGTACCAAAAAAAAAAATTTATAATACACATACATGTAGAAGCACATATATGCTTTTGCTCATATTTTCATAATTCATCCACATAGTTGTAACAGTTCTCTACTGCAACATGATATTGCATTGTATGAAGTCAATTTTATTAATGAAATAAATATATATATGCATTCACTGTACACATACATATCTATACATAGTGCTTGACACACAACCATATGAAGATATAGAATGCTTAGTGTCCACATTAAAATACAGAATATTTCCAGCCCTAGAAAGCCCCTAATCTCCTTACTGCTTTCTCTCCTCCAGAGGTAACCATAACCATGACTTCTATTGCCATGCATTAAATTTGCCTATCCTTAAATTTCATATAAAAGAATCCAGATGGCTAAGACTGGAAGACTGTTGTTCCAGCCCAGCCTGGACAACTAAAGGACTTAGTGCAATGCTGTCTCAAAAAACAAACAAATAAAAAACAAAAAAGAAAGAAAATCTTTTGTGTTTCTTTTGTTTATCTTTTTTTTGTTTTTGTTTTTTTTTGGTACGAGGGATCAAACTCGGGTCCTTGAGCTTGTGAGGCAGGTGGCAGAACTACTAAGCTAAATCCCTGGCCCCCTCTTTTATTCATCTTAGCTTTGAATTTATGTACACAGTTGTGTCTAGAAGTTCTTTTTCTTTAAATTGTTACATAGTATTTCATTATATGAATATTCCACTATTATGAACTGAATTTGTCCATTCTGCTTCTGGATCTGGGCTGTATTGATTTTTTCCTATTATAAATTCGCTATAAAATTCTTTGTACAAATCCTTAATAGACTAAACACTGTTTAAGCTTAGCAGATATCAGTAAACAGTTTTCACTGCGGCTGTACCAATTTATACTCCTATAGTAACATATGGATGGTTCCAGTTGTTCTACATCTTAGCCAATCTTCGTGTAGTATTTTTTTGTTTTAATTTGGTGGATGATTCAGGGCATGTCACTGTAGTCGTGTGTGTGTGTCTGTGTGTGTGCATGTAGACATTCGCAGGGCTGGGCATGGAACCCAGGGACTTATGCATGCTAAATGAGTTACATCCTTAGCTCTCACCTATCTTTTGAAGAAGTTTCTTAGCACTTTGTTGTCATTAGACAAAGCTATTTTTTAAATCTCTTTAAGTTGCCTCTCATGTTTCCTATATCCTTCCAAGTATCTATACAATGCCAGTCTCCTTGACTATTAACATTGTCCTCTAGTAAACTTACCACATAGCTATTTAACCTTTCAGCATGACTAAGTATATAACCATTCATTATATTTGTGTTTATGCACCTACTAAGCGCCAAACAATTTATGTGATTATTACAGCACTTCTTATGTAGCAAAAAACACCCAGCAGGATGCCTATGAAATATTTAACCACTGTAAAATCAAGTCCCTCATATAGTTTACAAGGTTTTCATGGGCTGGTCCCCACTTTGCCTCTATATACAGCTCACATTATTCTCAACTGAACCCCAAAATCTCAGCTTAGGTTCCTGCTCCTTCAGGAGGAAAGCCTTCTCTGTTAACCCTCACCAACTTCTTTCCTAACTTACCAGTCCGTTCTTCTTCCCTACACTATGTTGTAATTTGCCTGTCCACATCTGCTTATCAGAATGTGAGTTCTTTAGGAACAGAGATCCCATCAGACACATAGTGATATTCGCTGAATGATGAAGCAATGTTCAATGCTCTATAAAACTTTTGTTTTTTTTTTTTTGAGACAAGGTCTTGCTGTATAGTTTAGGTTGCCTTGAACTCACTATGTAGCCCAAGCTGGCCTCCAACTCACAGGATTCTCCTGCCTCAGTCTCCCAAGTGCTGGGATTACCATACCCATCCCAGCTCTACAAAACTTACAACTTCTAAAAGAGTGGATTTCTGCCTTTCTCCCTCATCTACATCCCCTATCTGTAACTCTCTTATCTTTTAACCTAATTTTTATTTGTTCTTCTTTTCCATTATAAGAGTTAACTTTATTATCCTTTCATCATTTATCTCCCATTTATAAATGGTTAATATTTAACACTTCCCAGTAATATATGTTCCCTATAAAAGTTTAGAAAATACAGTGAATATAAAGAATAAGACAGAACTTATTTATAATATAACCATGAAGAAATAATCATTACTAGTGTTTTGATAAATTTCCACCTGGGCTCTTTCCTTGTTTAAAACAAAACAACCTTTATTCATAAACAAGCAAAAAAATTCATGAATTGTGATCTTCCTTTTTAGAGGACAGAAGACTAGAATTATTTTGTATGTAGTTTATTGTAGGACGCAATCTTGATTACTGATATTTAAATTGTACTAATTTTTGTACTATCTATATTTACATTAAAACAGTACTAATTTTATAACTTTAACAATCTAATGTTCTTGTCTTTGATTACCATTAAGTATAAGTTCTTACTGAATGTTTAAAATGAGAAAGCTTTGTGCTCTTTGACAGAAAAAAAATATGCTACCAAAGCAAATCTATGATGTTTCAAAAGTTTTTCTATTACATTTGTATGGGAACATTATTTAGTATTTACCAAAAAAACCCAATTACTTTTCTTGGTGAGCTCACCAAGTTAAATTTCTGTCTGTGATTAAGGGAAAATACTTATTTACAGTAACATATAAAATATATCAGTTTCCTTGAGCCATTTCAGATTGAATCTTATTACAACAAGTCCCTGACTTATGAATATTCGAGTCACAAATTTTCACAGATGAACCGACCTCACATTAGGAACATTCCTAGTTTAGCTCATGTGTCTACCTTACCATTTTAAGGTAACTGTAAAAGTAAAAATAATCTACAGTTATTTGTGTATGTTAGGTTTTTTATAATGCTTTACATTGTATATTTGTATCAAAAGTGTGTAAGACTCATTTTGTTGGACTTGCAAACATCCAATTTACAAATGTTCTCCTGAAATAGAACTTGTTCATAAGTCAGGGACTACTGTCTCATGAGAGACTTATCCCAAAAACCAATGCTCATTGTTACTTGTACAGAAAAAAAAAATCCTTGTTTTTAGATTATAAGAGTTATGATCACAGTTACTACTTCATTTCCACCTTTATTGTTGCATATCAGACATCATGCAAAATACCGGAATGCATGAAAAACTTCAGATGAAAGAATCTCTACAAGATTTTAAAAGTTACAATAAAAAAAATTGCTGAGGAAAAAGTTTAAATATAGGATTGCAAAATGCTAAAAGAGCCTTCTATAATCGAATCACCTTTTGAATGAAAACATAAAACTTGCTTCTGATTTTAAGTTATTTTACCAGTGTTCACATGGGAAAACTAATACTTCACGGTTGTGTTTTGTTTTTTTGCTACCAGGGATCGAACTTGGGACCTTACGCTTTTGAGGCAGGTGCCAGAACCACTGAGCTAAATCCCTGGCTCACTTCAACAGTTTTTTGCTGTCATTTGAAAGTCTTTGTTATATTAACCTCAGGTCACAGAATATGAGCCCAATCCTGTTCAAATCATAGAATACTAACTTCGGAACAGAAGATTTAAAGGTTATTTAGTCCAGACTCCCTCATCTCTCCAGACTTTCAGCATCTGAAGCCATGTACTGTCATCTTGATTTCTGGGAGGCACTTAATTACAGGTTGACAGCTATAGAGCAAGGAAGTAGCCTCAGAAAAGTGAAAAGAATACCCCACCATTATATCTGTGGGTCAGCTAAGACTAGAAAACAAGTTTCTAAACTCCAGTCCAATGATTTTTTTCTTATTTTCTGAGCTGAATAAGTCTGTGAGCATTGGTTTTATTTTTTAATTATATAAGTGTGTTCACTTTCGGTTGCTATGACAAAATGTATGACATAAGCCATTTAAAGGAGGAAGGGTTTATTTTGTCTCAAAATTTCACAATTTCAGGCAATAGCTGGCTCCACTGTGGTTTTTCCAACTCAGTACTGAGAATTGAATCTAGGGAGACTCTACTATGAGCCACACCCATAGCCCTTTCATCTTTTATTTTGAGATAGGGTCTCACTAAGTTGCTCAAGCTGGCTTCAAACTTGCCCTCCTCTGCTGTAGTCTCCTAAGTGCTGGGATGACAGGTATGCACCACCACACCTGGCTGGCTCCATTGCTATTAGACCTGTGGTGAGGCAGAAATATCATAGCAGAGAGTGTGGCAGGCTGGGGACAAGATGCAGTGCCCACACTCATCCTCATCACCTACTCCCTTCACTCAGGCCCCACCTCCTGAGTCTCATCCCCTCCGAGTAGCAATATCCAGTCCTGAACCCTTCACTGGGCAAACTCAGTGAGGGTTAGTGCCCTTGGGATCCGATCATGTAACAAAGCCCCCTCTCCACACTACTGCACTGTGGACCAGCCAAGCCTTCAACACACATGGGCCTCTGGGGACCACTTCCTAGCCGAAGCCGAACAGGAAGTCCTTTTTGAACACTCACTCAGCTGTTGTAACTGCTGCTATCATTGGCACATGCTTTTTTACTATGAACTTGCAGGCTTATGCACTATAAAGGTATATAAGTATTACGTTGGGGTTAGTTTGGTTTTTAATGTAATATACTGCATTATATGCAATCTCCTTTTAAAACAATTCAGTGGGGTGGGTAATTGATGAGATGTTGATTACAGGATATAGATCAGTTAGATCCTACGCACAAGTTCAAGAGTTCTATTGTGACGAAAATTAATGACAATATATTATATTCCTAAAAAATGCTAAGAGTAAAATTTTAAGTATTCCCATCATAAAAATAGTAACTATATAATAACTAATAATAACTAAGGTAATTTCCACATGAATAACTCATCTTAGCTATTCTACAATGTATATATTTCAAAACATCACAATATACATGATGCATATTTATAATTTTTTCAGTTAAAATAAAAGTTTTTTAAAAATCAACAATTTACAAAGATATTATTGTCAGTATATGTGGTTTACCCTACTTATTTTACATATATATTTTTAATTGCTGCAGAATATTTCCCAGAACAAAGAGTGATGCAGCCATTCTCATGATGACCTGTAGGCTATTTCCACATTTCTGCTTATACAAACAATGCTGCCTGAGGACGCCTGCTTTTGCAGGTGTGAGTTCTCTAGGTTAGAAATTCACATGCTCCATGCTCAAGGTACAGTCCAAATCATTTTCACTAGTGGAAGCCCATCTACTCCACTCTTTGTCATTCCCATGGCTTCTCAGCTCACTTCAGTCTCTGAAAAGCTGACCTATGGACAGGGAGTTGTTACACTCTTGTCATTGCTCCTTGGAATCGCACAACACTTGGTTTTCATGCACTAAAGCTGTCTTTCACTCTGGGGGTGGTGGTGTCACCTGTGATGCCAGTTCTCTGGGAGGCTGAGGCTGAAGGATGGCAAACTTGAGCTTAGTATAGGTAACTTAGTGACTTAGCAAGATCTGTTCAAAATGAATTAAAAAGAAGCTAGGGATGTAGCTCAGCATGAAAACCCTGGGTTCAATCAAAGAAAGACAAAGAAAAAATTTCCAAAGACCACATAAGAACAGTTAGCAAATCAAGCAACAAAGGATTGTTTAGAAATGTTTTGCCTTGAGGACTGTTTTAGCATTACAAAATGTTCTTTATCTTTAGTAATACTTCTTGTCTTAAGGTCTAACTTACCTGACATTAACAGAGTTCTAACAATTTTTTTTTGGTTAGTGTGTGAATGGTAGAGTTGGCCCTCCTACTCTGTGAGCTCTGAATCCATGAGTTCAACTAACTGAGGGTTAAAAATTCTTAACAGTAATTTTTCTTGCAATATTACCTAAACAGTACAGTATGATAGCCATTTACATAGCACTGACATTGTATTAGGTGTTGTAATCATCTAGTGATGATTTAAAGTATGCAGGAGGATGTCCATGGTTATATGCAAATGCTACTATGTTATGGAAGGAACCTGAGCATCCAGGATTTGGATGTCCATGGGGAGTGTTGGGCCAGAGACCATCCCAGGGACACCAGGAACAAATGCATTCTACCTTCCCATTGCTTTACTTCTATTTTGCTTTGTTTTGTATTTGTTGCATCTGTTCTTTACCTCTTTCTTCTTCTTTTCTATTAAGTAGCTTTTACTTATTCCATTTTTTTCTGTTAGTTTGTTGGATGTTTTTTGTTATTCTTTGAGTAGTTATTCTGAAAATTACAATACACATTTTTACCTTATTACAGTTTACCTTAGCAATTTTCCACATACTAAGTCCTTTAAAATAATGTAATCCATTAACCCTCCACCACTTCTTTTTCCTATTGTTCTTTTTTTTTTGTACCAGTGATTGAACTCGGGACCTTGTGCTTGCAAGGCAGGCACCAGAAAACACTGAGCTAAATCCCCGGCCCCTTTCCTGTTGTTCTTGAATATTTTATTTCTACAGTAAATCTTGCAATAGTCATATTATTTTAAAGTTCCTCTGCTAACTCAAGGAAATTCAGGTAAGATTTGTATACAAAATAAAGTAACAAAGTAATACCACGGCTTGGCTGCCATTTGCAGAAATTTTTACAGGCCCAGAGGTCAGCAGCAGGTTTTCAAAAGTATGTGGCAGCATCCAAGCACTATAGCACTATGTCTGCAGCTGGCATTCCAGGGAATGCATATCCTTCAGCTTCTGGGGTGAAGGAAGGTCCTGCGGAGCACCACAAGAGCCCTGATGCAGCTCGAGGACCCATAAAGCTCTATCTTCAATGGGACCTCAATACTCCTCCCCTTTACTTAGCATTAAGAATCATGATTTTATCCCATCCTTTCCTCCAACTGAAATATTTCCAAGAAGGCTAAAGAATGAGTTCCTACACTGGACAAAAGGAATCTGTAACTAAGCTGTTGAGGTGCCTTAACTTCAAGATGGTGAGTCATACAAAGTTACTATTCCCAGGCCTATGCTGCTCAATGGAGGCAATTTCATATGGTTCAAAGTATAAAACTTAATGAAAACCAGACCTAAATGATACACATAATCCAGATTTCCTTCACCCAAATCAAGAGTTATAAGACCGGGCCGGGGATTTAGCTCAGTGGTTCCGCTGCCTGCCTCACAAGCGCAAGGACCCAAGTTTGATCCCCGGTACCAAAAAAAAAAACAACAAAAAATAAAAACAAAACATTATTCTGGGGCCAGGGATTTAGATCAGTGGTTCCACCGTCTGCCTCACAAGCGCAAGGACCTGAGTTCGATCCCCGGTACCAAAAATAAAAAATTAAAAAAAACCAAATTATTCTGTCTGTGACACATGAGGCCAATGAAAGGAGAATGAAGTTCATGTCTAGGGATTTAATAACATAAATGTGAAACAGAAGATGATTAACCAAACTGACCTTACTAGGAATATTATACTCTCAGTTGTTACAGGGAGAAATAAGAAGATTCCAAGCCTTTGTCTTCTCTGCTTCACAACAGGAGTTCCCCAATTTTAAAGGGTATTGTATGCACCGATAAAAGGGTTGATCTTCATTAAAAATTGGTAGAAATGAAATTTAAAAATTTTTTTTTTTTTAATTTCGGGGACAAAGAAGACTTTAAGGGTGAGCTTACATCAAAGTTTCTTAAAGTTCTCTTCTAATGAATCCTTCCTTAGAAGGGAAGCAACAGATTAAATGGGGAGGACTGAATAGATTTATCTTGACTCTTTACTAAAATTGAATCATAAAACCCATAAACCCACGAAGGCAAAGAGAATGAGAACAGACAGCAGTAGAGATGTCAACAAAACCTTGGAAGGTGAAAAACACACACTTAGGTAATAAGTGACTGGTGAGGGGATGTGGGAAACCAACAAGAAGCCAGCCAATTTATAGGAAACTAGTTCTAAGGTTAGCGCTTATAAATATCAGCAGTTGCTCTGAAAGCAGGGGCCCAGGATAGGCCCAAAAACAGGAGGGTTGAGTATAAGTATTTATAAAAATAGCCCAACAGTTCATTTTCCCAATACAAATGAAAGTGAGTACCAGATGGTTTCTACCTGATTAGACTATAGGGGAGGTGGCTATGGCAAAACTGGCTGGGAAAATGAGCAGGACCTGTCAATTACAAGATCCCAGGACACCGTAAAATAATCCTCAGGATCCCACATGTGGAACTTCTTGCAGGCTCCCACAAAATATGGAAGGCATAAAAGAAGACTGGAAAAAAAAAAAAAAGAAGACTGGAGGGTGCAGGGAGCTCACTATTGTGACTTCCAACAGTAGCCCATGCTATGTTTCCCACATCCAGGGTGTACTTTTTATTTTTGTTTTTATCTTCTTTTTCTCTTGTTCAGCCCAAGTTCACTCTGCAAAGCTGGTTTCTTCCATACCATTCACTCCTCACTTTATTTGGCTTGGCTTGTCCAATTCTTTGTTCCAGGCAAGAAGGATGTGGAATATTTTTGATTGGCGGGCCATTTCTAAAGGAACTACTCTAACAAGATTAAAACAATGAACAAGAGGAACTCTAAACAGAGGCTCTAGTGCTGCTGAAGGCTGGGGTGAGGCATCACTTTGGGGACAGTGGCACTGAAACAACAGATGAGGCCAGCACTTGGGAGGCTGAAGCAGGAGGACTGTCCCAAGTCCAAGCCCAACCTGGACTACATAACAAGAGCCTGTCCCAAAAAACCAAAAAGCAAAACACAATAGATAAAAATGTTAGTACTCTCTTCCAGGACACAAGCAGTTAGGCTCATTATCAAACACCATCACTGACCCAAAGGCAAAGGTATGAACTATTTCTCTGGAAAACCTGACTAAAGAAGAGATTTCTGAATATTAGAAATTTGGGCTCCTGACAATAAACAAGGCCTTGGCCCAGTACTCTACAGGAAAACCTATCCATGAACAAACCCTCACAAAGAGAGCTTCCCACACTATTTCAATGCCTCCTCTGAGTATAAAGAGAAAGCCATGACTGACCAGATATTTGAGGAAAGTCTCTAACATAAAAACAGACTAGAACAGTACAGGTAGCACAGTGGGGGCTGTGAAACTACTACCCTCCACTGACTTGAGTTTGGACAACTGCCTGGCTCAGGACGACTCAGCACGTTACTCACTCTTGTCAGTGTTACCTAGAGACCCAGTGGGTCACTTCAAATGAGATTAGGGAGATTTTTCTTTATATTTTGTATTTTATTATTTTGTGTTGTATTACAATATTGTAATCATTTTTATACAAATATTTTTGAGTTGTGGAATGAATCATCTTGAGTTTCCATTATTTCTAATGGAGAAATTCACTTTGATATACAAGTGCTTTGGATTTACAAGCATGTTTCTGGAATGAATTATGCTCAAAAACCAAGGTTTTACTATATATATATATATTTTACATTAAACAAACTATTGTTTAGTTATGCCTATTTGGGAACATTATAAATAGTATCATATCTTAGTCTTCTAGGATTTGCTTTTTATGCAAAAAATATGTTTCTAAGATTGATCTGTGCTGTGACAAATAACTGTAGCTCATTTGCATTATTTAATTTCTCCCCCATCTTTATTTGTTTTCTTTTTGATAGTTAGGTTATATCCCTGGCTATTTTGCCCTGTTTCCAACATTTTACACATCTCCCTAATCTCATTTGAAGTGAAAGACTCCTCTGCCTTTTTCTCCTCTTCTTCTGCAAATGAGATCTCCTCCACAACCTCTTGCTATTTGGAGACAATACCCATAATCTGGCAGTGTGAAAGACAGAAAGAACCACTGGTGCTGGGAGTGATGGGCTGTAGATCACTATGGCCAGGCCTAACACAAGGAGGATGTGGTGGAGCAAGGCCTGGCCTAGAAGAGGACTATCTTCCTTCCCACCCATTCGCCAGAGAAACATCAAGCATTATCTCCTGCAAACTCTAGTCATTCTCCCTGTTCCAATCAGGCATCCCCTTTTGGTTTCCTTATCTACACTATAAATAAAGGTGCTGAGGATGCGAGCCAAACTTTTTGTCACCTTAGGACAAAGAGTTTCCACCTAGCCTCAGCTATGTAAGCTTTACTGTTGTCTTTGTCTTCTTTGTCTTATTCTTTAAGTTTCTTAATTTCTCACCATCCTTTCTCACTCTGTGAATCCTTTAGCATCACATATTACTCGTATCACAAGATATCGCTAATTTATCAAGTTAAAATGTATTAGAAATGTTTGCTCGCCTTGCAGAACAAGTTACTCGCAATCCAAAGTTTTATTCTATAATTATCTTTTAAAGTAAAGGACATAAAATACAAAGTTTAAGACAGTGACAGAAAGAAACATATTTATAAGAGCATGGTGATATTAATGTTCTGTTAGGTTGTGTAGTAAGTAGTTTCACAGATAATGTAATTTGTTTGTTTGTTTATTTTTTGAGACAGGCTCTTGCTTTACAGTAGCCCAGGCTGGCCTTGAACTCACAGTGATCCTCCTGCCTTGGTCCCTCTAGTGCTGGGATGATAGGTGTGTGCCATCACACTTGGCTTTACAGGTAGTTTATTACTGCATGTCATAGCTTACACGCATTTATTTTTATATGACCAAATTATTACATAATAAAGAATTTAAATATATAGTAATAAATAAATAAGACAAATGTCTAAAATTAATGTTTCTGGATTCCGCTTGAGTCTTCCAGGTCCAAAGGGCAGACAAGTTCCTAGCCTTACAAATGCCAAAAAGGCCCACACTAAGTCATGGCATTGTACAACCTCAGGGTGACAGAGAGGAAGAGAACACTTTAAATTCCAGAGAGAAACAAGGAGTCCCAAGACGATCACAAATCAGAATGGCACCAGACTTTCCAACATCAATACCAGATGCAAGACAACAACAGCACACTGCTTTTACCAAATTCTGTGGGGAAATTATGTGCAATTAAACTCAACACCCAGTTTAGCTACCAATGAAGTATTAAGGTAAAACAAAGAAATTCTGAAATAGGCGTAATTTTTGCCCCTCTTTCTATAAAGATTTTTGGAGAATGTGCTTCATAAAAAGAGAGATAAAGGAATAAAGAGGAAATAAATCCGTTATTTATTAACCAATGAGGGTACCAGGACAAAAGGTGTGTACAAGCCTTGAGTAACTGGTTTAGATGGGAGAAGTGAAAGCCTCAGAAAGACATCCCTAAGGAAAAGAATAACCTGAGAAGACGATTCGATGTCCTGAAAATATTGAGAGATTTGCGATTCTTCAGAATTTGGAGTTGACCAATAGCTACAAATAAAAATTAAAGCAGCGACTGCAAGGACAAGAAGAAACTGTGTGAGAGGGAAACATCCCTAAAGCTCAGATTGGAAATATTTACAGTGGCATAATGTTAACAGCATATTGAAATTTAACTAAATTTCAATTAAATTTAATTAAAGGTTTGGGCAAAAGAGAGGTTAAGAGAGCTAAATTACCATCTTCATGGTGGGAAATCAACATATGTAAAATGACAATAATAGCAGTATGAGGATGTTATTTAGACAAATTCCACAATACAAAATTAAAAAGATCAAAAAGTGGTGCCTGAGGAAAGTGGGAAACAGGATGGGGAATTCTAGTTATTAAAACCAGGCTTTTTTCCTTTTTAAATATTTTCTACTGTGCAATAAACATAAAGTGAAAATAAATTTTCCTTGGGTTAGATATGTTGATGAAAATACCTGTTTGTGAGAGTTTTGAAAACTGGAAGATAGTAGTATATAAATTTATGGAAACTCCTTCCCAAAATATAAAATTTAAAATAACAGATTCACAAGCAAGTAAAATGTTTCATATTCCTAGTGTCAAAAAGCAAAGAGATGATTTTTAAATTCTTGCTTTCAACAATCCTCTAAAAGATTCAGGATATAGATACATATCTGAAAAAATAAGAATTTCTTGCTTTCATGTGTTACTACTGTAGTCTCATCACTGATCTAAGGTCTCAGTTCAGTCTTCCTTTGTCAGAATACTGCTCATAGTTTCCAGTTGTAATTTCCTAAATGGTACTAGCACAATATAGAATTGTGAAGCCACATTGAATGACACAAGATACAATTGACAAGAAGAAAAGAATTACTGGATATAATCTGTGAAAGAGAATGACAGTATTTACAGAAAAGTATTCATATGTGTTTGAAACATCCAAAATTACACAAAAGGGATGACAATATTTTTTACTCTATAAACATTTACACCTCTTAGATTTTTTTTGCCAGTTTCATTGGTAGCTAATTTTTTTAACCTAATTTTAAAGGGAATCCCATTAAAATAGTAAAAAATTAACTCTACGCAGTAAAGACAGGCTACATGTAAGAGTGATACATCTAAATACAAAAGTAGATTTTACTTTAATCACTGATTTCATTTCAACACTAGAGCTATAAATCCTCATAATTATGAAAATAAGCTATAAAAGTCAAAGCAGTCTACTCCAGAAACCTCTGTGCCCTGATACAACAGAAAGTGATGCATAGGCGCAAGCAAGTGCAGACCCAGTGTAGGTACCTGACACTGTGGCCTCAGTGCTTCTGAGCTGCCCTCGGGTCAGAAAGCCTGTTACCCTTCTCATACACTAAACTTGTGCCTGCACAAACAGCCTGAGAAACTTGAGCAAGTTCAGCCTATATGAAGCTCCTAAAGAACACACTAATAGTACAAATATTTATCTGCTTAAACATTTATCTAATTCTAATATTTACTAATTCTATGTTTGGTGTACTTCATCACAAATTATGTAAAGGTAATGTATGATCCCCAAGGGACATGTAAAATGGAAGAAAGTTTATTTAAAAATGTTTTGCAGTGAACAATCATATTTACTACAACAAAATTCTTTTTTCTTCTGTTTTTTCATCATTATAGAAGTCTAGCTGTCGTGGAATCATGGGTATGTGGATGTGTGGTTCCTCAGCCTTTGTTTGATGAACTCTAGGAAACCACTCCAGTCAGCCTATCTGAAAGCCAGGAAATACTGTTGAAAAATCTGTTCTTGTACTAAGTAAGGTGTTACATCCTAAGTCAAATACAAATGATTTTTGTACTATTCAGAAGTTCCTGGAGCTGGGCATGGTGGCACATGCCTGTAATCACAGCACTTGGGAGCTGAGGCAGGAAGATCGCTGAGAATTGAAGGCCAGCCGGGGCTACCTAGTAAGTTCAAGGCCAGCCTAAGTTACAGAGTGAGACTCTGTTTCAAAAAAGCAAAACAAAACAAAAAAGTTCCTTGTGGAAAATTACTTCTTTCTTAGTCTAAATACAGTGTACAACAAAACAAGCCAATGGGTTATGCTAAGAAAACACTGTAAGTACTATATATATTTTTTGGTACTGGGGATCAAACTCTGGTCCTTGCACTTGCGCAGTAGGCAGTGAAACCACTGAGCTAAATCCCTGGCCCATCGTTTATATTTTTATTTCATCCTTTTAATTTTTATTGTTGTTGTACATAACATATAGGAACAATCATACGTGGATTAAACATGTAATTTATAACTAAACATATCAATATTAGACACATGCTTACGAGGTCAGGGAACTGAGTAACTTCGAAGATGGAATCTAGACATACAATAATGCCCTTTGTTCCATTTTCTAAGTATGAGGTCCTAAGAGTCTACACATGGGATTAAGGATAGCCAACAGGGCCAGGGATTTAGCTCAGTGGTTCCGCCACCTGCTTTGCAAGCGCAAGGTCCCGAGTTCGATCCTGATACCGCTCCCCCCCCAAAAAACCCAAAAAGGATAGCCAACAAATGGTAAATACTAATCATCAGTGAACCCTCAACAATGTATACGTAAATGTTTAACACAAGCACTAGTGGCGCCCCAGTAATCTTTCAAAACATTAGAACAGTCAGTTTCAGAGTTCCTAAGAGAAACAGACTGTCATGCTCACAATGTACATGGAGCTTTTGTAACCTGCAATCATGTATGTACACATACATACAACCACGAGGGGTAAAATCTCAAGAGATCTTTCATTATCCTCCCCAAAGAAATATAAAAATTAAGCCTACTTTGACTGAATTTATCCACATTTAAAGGTTTAAAGGTCTAAATTGAGCCAGGTATGACTATACAGGCCTGTAATCCCAGCACTCTGAAAGGCTGAGGCAGGAGGATCACAACGCTAAGTTCAGTGCGAGGGCTCCTCAGAATGAGTAACATGGGAAGTGACCCCAAGAAGATACATCTACTTCAACTAATACTTAAAATGTAATATCTTTACCTGAAATCAACTTTCCAAGGGTATTGTTTAGACCATATTAAAACTACCAAAATGCTTTAACATAGCCAGATATAAGAACTGCTTTGAGTTCATGTTATCATAAGATATATCTTAAAAACAAGCAAAGGAATGAAGAGTGAGGCTCTGTGAAGTTGGAATATCTAAAATTTTTAACAGGTAAACACACTTAAATCAAGTTTCTAAGTCAGATTGTCAACTTGCTATTATTTAGAGCCCAAACAACCTTATTGACCAAAAGTAAAAACCCTTCATTTATTCACTAACCACTGAGTATCTGTAAAGATCAGGATTTAGGCCAGCATTTATTAAGAACTGATTCTAGGGCTGGGGATTTAGCTCAGTGGCTCCGCTGCTTGCCTCACAAGCACAAGGACCCGAGTTCGATCTCCGGTACCAAAAAAAAAAAAAAAAAAAAGAACTGATTCTAGATCTGGTTGCTAAAAAATAAGATTTGGGATTAGGATTTACCAAGAAAATCAGTTTTAAAATACACTGCAGGCAGATACATCAAAGGACACCATGAGCAGTACCTGAAGACACCAGCAGAGGGCCCCCCTGGAGCCATGATTACTAAACCCTCATAAACATCTTTCATACCCCCTGGCACTGTCAATTTCTAAAAAGGTCTAATCTCAAATTAAACTATCAGCATCTGATTAAGGCTCCAGCTTAAAAATCAAATATGGGCATTTCTACATAAAAAATTCTTCCTGAAGACAGAAAAGCAACATGCAAATGTCAAATACTAATGCTTTCAAGACAACAACTTTGCACTATAAGATCAATGTTTTCTTAAAAACTTCAAATTTTTCTAACAGCTACCAGTTCTTCAGAATACTACCTTTAAAAAAAAAATCTGTGAATTTTAATAAAATCATGAAATCACTGGCTCGGCCAAACAACCATTGAAGACAACTTTTAGAGGGAAATGAAGAGAAGACAAAAATACTGTAATTGACAAACTAAGTATACCAAGTTACTGACTCTGTAGACTCTGGAAAGCACTGGCTCCACTTCTGTTAACAGTATGACCAGTCTGGACCATGTGTGTTGCTCTGAGACCACAATTCAGGAAGAAAACTACACGACTGAGATGGAGCTGGTGGCCAAATGTAACTATGCCAATGTTGACGTGGAAGGACACTTCAGGGCTCGCTTCAGCAGCATGTACATGTGAACAGGAAGACAGAGAAGAGTAATCATGGCCTCACACAAGGACACTGGACACATGTGAAGCAATTCATGGTTTCCATGGACCGCTGGGGTTCTTTGTGAAACACTGATGCCAGGAATCTACTTGATGTGGAGTTTTCTGGTAGAACCCAGGGAAGTCAAATTTATTTAGCATCCCAAAGAATCCCAGGATCTCAGGCCTAAGATTAGACATGTAAACTATTCCTCAGATGAGCCTTCGCCTTACGCTGTCTATACAAGGCCTTATAGATGGCTAGATCAGTCTTTTCAGACCCATGACAGCAGAAAGTAGCGTCAAAAGCATGACTTTTGTGTTAATGAACAGCTCAAAGGGAAAAAAAATCAAACTTTCTTAGGTAACAGGCCAGCACTCTTATCTAACCCACCCAGATGGCTAACAACCAGGTAGAGGGGAAAAAAAAAAAAATAAAAGTAATTACTGCTACTAATAACCAGATAACATAATCTGCCAGTAACAGCAGACATGAGCAAAGACAATAAGCCATTTACCCTGACTTCCTACTTATAAGCACTGTGTGGAAGGGGACTGTAGGGACTGATAGCAGTTTTATTGTAGTTTTTTGGCAGTGGATAGAAAAAGCAATGGAAAACAACTTTTTCCTTTATCCAAATTTCTACTTTAAGTGTTAACACCATCAAGGTTCAAATCTTGCTTTAATTAGTTAAGACCAACTGTTTAACTTTTTTTGTTTTAGGACAATTAGTTGGGAGGTTACCAGCTTTTTGACAATGGTGGCCCTTCTAGGATCATCCACACTCCACAGCTCTGTAGTGTACATTGAAATTCAGTATTTCTTGCTGAGAAATGGAAAAAATGGAAATAAAGTCTTTGTAAATAGGGAAGGGTGGAGGGGGTAAAGGGAAGGCTAGGAATGGGGAAAAAATAAGAACCAAGATGCACTATGTAAAGGTACAATTCCCAATGAGAAATGTAATTGTGTTGTATACCTAAAATGTACCAATAAAAGAATTTAACAACAACAACAAAAAAGAAATTCAGTATTTCTTGGTTTCACAAGTCAGAAAGATAACAGAGAAATGATTCTTGCCTTCATTCCCCTTTCATGAGTTGCTAGTAACGGGCTTCCTTTCCCTCCCCAACTTCAACCTAACAGTGCAAAAGTAGCTCCAAGAAAACTGTTTAATTGGCCATCTCACCAAACAAGAGCCTTATTTTTCCAGGGACTGTAAATAATCTTTTTATTATTTTGTTTGGACATCCAAGAAAGAGGATGTTGTCACTCATATTTTAGTGATAAACAATATTAAAAATTACTCTAAGGAATTATAGTATTTTACTTACATTGGTATCCATTTGAAAAATGTGGCAGGAGTTGCTTAAAAATAGTAACATAAGAAATCAAAGTGATGATAACAGACTGTCACTGCTCTTAGGTTTCTGCCTTCAATCAAAAGAGGTGATCTAGTAATCACTATCTAAAAAGAACAACCACCTTTCCCCTCTCTTGCCCCCAGCTTGACAGAACTAGTGCTCTTTACATCACCACCATGAAGAGCAGGGTAAAATGGAGCTCGGCACAGACTCAGAGGAGTCTAGGGAGAGTAATTAGCTGCATAACCCTGGGCAGGTTTCCATACCTCTAAGCCTGTGAAACAAGGGCTTTGATTAGGATCCTCTCTCAGACTTAACAGCTTTGAGTCTTCGTTAGTCACTTGGCAACAGCAAGTGGTCTATTGGCCAAAAGTCATTTGTGTTGCAAGGGACTCATTTTGAAACTCAAGTTTTTTAAATGTTTAGCTTCCTCATGATTACAATTATAAAATCTGAGCCATGACTTCTTATCCCAGTAAGATGTTACTGTGATAAAATGTACTTGCTTAGTTCTTAATAAATATTTGACTTGATCTTTAGCTAATGAGTATTTTATAGTACATATAAACCAATAAATCCTTGCTAAGTCTATTTACAAAAGATTTGCTAGGCTAATTTTAAAAGTCAAACATTCAGGGCTGGGGATTTAGCTCAGTGGTTCCACTGCCTGCCTCGCAAGTGCAAAGACCCAAGTGAGATCCTCAGTACCAAAAAAACAAAAAGTCAACATTCACTTTTTAAAACAATTCTATTTAGGAAAAAGCTATTTTAAATTCTATCTATGCATAAACTTGAGAGGCACAAATTAATGCATAATGTGTATTGTGATACTAAAGTGTTAGAGTTCAAAGCAAAATCTACTCTGGTCATACTGACTATAAGGATCATAGGTCATGATGATACAACATCCACATAAGTCAACTTTTAACAAATATGTACTAAGCTCAATTATGTGCTAACTTGCCAAAGCATCTTGCGATAAAATGCTGTACTGTGATGTGTGAAAAAAAAAAAAGCAATCTGTTCTAGCGACTATCTATACCTAACATTGGTCTGTCTGTGAGACTCTGAAAGCAGGACTTCCTCTCTGTGTTCTGGGTAAACAAAAGCAGTGTGCTCTGGGTGCCAACATTCTCTCTCTGCCCCTAGGATTTGAGATAAAATATCCACATTCCTTGTGAAAAGAAGGGAAATGCAGAATTTAGGCCGCATGGTATAACCCTTTAGGGGTCTCATTACCCAGAGCCTGTGACTATTTCAAAGGAAAACAGGTTCAATTTAAAAAGTGAACTCTACTTGGTATTATGTTGAGTCTTCATCAAGAAGCTGCTGCTTCTGATGAGAATGAATATAACTCAGATTGAAAAACTTTGTGTGCGGCACAGTGTGTGGGGGGGTAATCTTTGAGACAGGAGCTCTCTGTAGTCCAACTTGGCCTTGAACTCATGATTCTCCCATCTCAGCACCCCACGTGCTGGGATTACAGGTGTGCAGCATCACATCCAGCAAACAAATTTAAGAAATGAAACTGAGAGAAGCTCAGCTGGTCCCAGCACCCGGAAGGAAGCTCCCTGCCTCCATCCCAGGCTCCTAGGGCAGAGAAGATGAGCCGGTCCCAGCACCCAGAAGGAAGCTCCCCGCCTCCATCCCAGGCTCCTAGGGCAGAGAACCTCAGCTGGTCCCAGCACCCGGACGGAAGCTACCCCGCTGCCATCCCAAGCTCCTTGGGCAGAGAAGGTGAGCCGCGTGGGTGCCAGAAGCACACCCTCCCCGTGGAAATGAGAAGACACATAAACTAGCCTCAAAAACAGACTTCCAGATCACCTACAGCAACACCAAAGGGAAACGAGATGGAACACTCTGATACTCAACCACCTGGACTCTCTGAACTGGCAACAAAAGAGGATCTGGGAAAAATAAAATCAGAAATAATTACTCAGATAACAGCAAAGATTTTGCTCCTGGTGCAAGACATGATTAATAAACCTAGAGAGGACACAGATAAAAAAATAGAGGATCTGAGGAACATGATGGAATCCCAACATAGGAAACAAATGGAATCCATAAAACAGATACAAACAGATTTCCAAGAGATTAAAAACTCCATCGAAAGTCTGCACAGCAGAATGAACCAACGTGAGGATAGAATTTCACATATGGAAGATAAGATTGCAATTAGTGAGGAGGAAAAGAAAAATTGCTTTAAAATTGTAAGGGAACACGAGAAATCAATCCAGCAGCTGCTAGACGATCCAAAGAAGAATAACATAAGACTGATTGGAGTCAATGAAGAAAGAGGAGAGAGTGCAGATGACATAAAAAAACTCTTCACAGAAGTGATGGCAGAAAACTTCCCAAGGAGGGGAAAAGAGCTTGATGTACAGATAAGTGAGGCATATAGGACTCCAGCTAGCCGTAATCAAAAAAAATCTACACACAGGCATATAATAGTTAGGATTCCAGAAATCCAACAGAAGAACAAAATTCTACAAGCAGTGAGAGAAAAGAAACAAATCACATACAAAGGAAAGCCCATCAGAATCACAGCAGACTTCTCAACGCAAACCGTCAAGACAAGAAGAGCTTGGAGTGATGTATTTCAAGCCCTAAAGGAAAACAGCCTCCAACCCAGATTCATGTACCCTGCAAAACTAGCTTTCAAAATGGATGGAGAAATAAGATACATTCATGATAAAAGAGCACCTCAGGAACTTCATGAATACCAAACCGGCACTCCAAAAAATTTTAGACAATACCCTAGGAAAAGATAATGAGGATCACAACCCCAGGAAACCTAGCAGAATGAATCCATTGGGCGTGACAAATTAAAAACAAAGGGAGAGAATCCAATAAAAAGAAAAAGTCATGACAAGGCTTTTAAAACTTTTAACTTCATCTCCCTAATGAGTGTATAATTCAATCTTATTATTGTACTGATTAGTATTTTTCTGATTCTAGAGTTGCACACCATTCCTTGTGCTATACTGGCTACTTATCATCTTCTTATGTCTACATTTTAATTGGGTTGTCTATTAATGAGCTGTAAGAGTTCTTTATATATTCTGGTCATAGGTTATATGCATTGTAAATATGGTCTCTTTACGGACTACTTTTCATTTTAATGATGTCATTTAAAGTTCTAAATATTGATGGAATGTCATTTATCAGTTTTTTTCTTTTATACATCATGTTTTTGTATCGTAGTTAGTTCTTTATGAATTCATAAATATTTTCCCTTATAATTTCTTCTTAAAGTTTCATACTTTTAGGCTTTCTTATTTAGGTTCATAGATCCCTTCAAGTTATTTTCATGTATGGAAAAAAAGGGTTGAGGTTAATTTTTTATACACAGATACCAGGTGTTCTAGTGCCGTTTGCTGAAAATACTATCTCTTCCTCGGCTCTTGAATTGAGTTTATATTCTATAAAATGCTAATATTAAATGATCTTTCAAAACTCAGTCGACCATATATGTGTGGTTCTATTTCTAGATTCTCTGTTTTATTCCAATGATATATATGTCTTTCCTTTCACCAACACTGCCTTGATTACTGTAGCTTTAGAAGAAGTCTTAAAATTAGGTACTAAACGTCTTCCAACACTGTTTTTGTTTTTGTTTTTAACTTTTCTAGGTCCTTTGTACTCCTAAATAACTTTTAAATTTCAATATCCAATTCCTCATTTATAGCAAGTATACACAGACCTGAATTTTTATATATACCTTGTGTTTTCTAATCCTGCTAAATTCAAGTACAAGTTCTAGGGGCTCCTAGAGACTTCTTAGTATTTTCTCTGTAGATGATCATTTCATCAACATATAAAGATTTTGCTTCTGCCGTGCCAATCCTATCCTAGTTGTGTCATTTTATTGCCAGACTATTTTGGTGGGGACTAGGTTTCAAAGTTTAATGGACAGATAAAGAGTAAGCATATCTGCCCTTGTTCCCCACCTTAAGGAGAAAGCATTGTATCTTCTCCATTCATATAAGGTGTTCTCGCTGGAAGTATGGAATACATGTCTTTAATCTGTTGAGAAGTTTCTGTTCTACTTCTAGGCTCCTGATAGCTTTTACCATGAACAGCTGTAGAATTTAGTCCAATACTTTTGCTCCAACTACTGACAGGATCATATGGCTTTTTCCTTTCCTCTGTTAAAATGATGATTTTTGGAGGTGGATCTTCCAATGCTGAACCAACACTGCCATCCCTATAACAAAACCACTTTCTACATCCTGCCAGATCTGACTTCTAATAGTTTATTTTGTTGAACAAATTTCTATCTATGTTCATACTTTTTTCTTCTATTATCTTTATCCAGTTTTAGGATTAGCACAATGTTGAGTTCCTCAAATGAGGGGAGAAGTGTTCCTTTTTTCTGCTTTAATTGTTTGATATAATGTATCAGTTAAAATATTTATGAGCCTGCTGTTGTCATATAGGTAGGTTTTCAAGCCAGGAATATACTTTCTTTAATAGGTGCTATTCAAACTTTATATTTCCTCCAGAGTTAGTTTCATTAATTTGTCTTCCAAGTTACTTCTTAGAAGTTGTCAAATTTATTTCAAAAATGATTTTTGTAATATGCTTTCTATATCCTTTTAAATTCTATAAAATCTGTGGTAATGTCTCCCAGATCTTAATATTGTAATTTTAAAAATGTATAACTGATATTGTGTAACAGGAAGAAAAGGTCTAAAAGAGCAGGGTAGTTGGGAGGGGTAGGGGAAGGGAGAAAAGGGAAAGGAAAAAATATGAAAAGAGGAAAAAAATGGAAACAAGGTCTTTGCAAATAGGGAAGGGTGGAGGGGGTGAAGGGAGGGCAAAGGAAGGGGAAAAAAAATAAGAACCAAGAGACTCATGTAATGGTACAAGATCCCAATGATGAATGTAACTGTATTTTATACCTAAAATGTACCAGTAAAGTTAATGGGGAAAAGAAAAAGAAATCAACCAATAACAAATGCTGGCGGAGGTGTGGGGAGAAAGGAACCCTTCTCCATTGCTGATGGGAGTGCACTGGTGCAACCACTGTGGAAATCAGTGTGGAGATACCTTAAAGAACTAGGACTAGAGGTCCCATTTGACCCAGCTATTCCCCTGCTGGGTATCTTCCCAAAAGAATTAAAAGAATCATATCACAGCGATATATGTGCACCCATGTTCATAGCGGCACAGTTTGTAATAGCTAAAGCTTAGAAGCAGCCCAAGTGCCCATCAACTGGAAATTGGATAAAGAAGATGTGGGTTTTTTATAAAATGGAGTACTACTCAGCCATAAAGAATGAAAAACTAGAGACATTTATAGCTAAATGGATGCATGTCGAGGCCATACTCTTTTTTTTTTTTTTTTAGTTCTTTTATTGGTACATTTTAGGTATACAATTTGTTTACATTTATCATTGGGTTTTTGTACGAGGCCATACTCTTAAGTGAAATAAATAGGACACAGATGTGTAAATACCGAATAGTTTCTCTAGTGTGAGAAACAGATAGTATAAACAAGGGTTAAAATGATTAAAATGAATAATTAACAATTTGAAATAGGAAAAAAGGTCCAAAGACGAAGGGTGAAGGGAGAGGAAGGGGAAAGGAAAGGAGAGAAAGGAAAAACTATGAGAAAAGAAAAAAAAATGGAAATGAAGTCTATGTAAATAGGGAAGGGTGGAGGGGGTGAAGGGCGCACAGCGAATGGGGAAAAAATAAGAACCAAGATACATCATGTACAGGTATAAAGACCCAATGATAAATGTAAACATGCTGTATACCTAAAATGTACCAATAAAAGAACTTAAGAAAAAAAAAAAAAGAAATGAAACTAATGTTAAACTGCTTAGTAGCAGATTTTACCAAGATCAAGAACACCTTCTATGTACCTTCTTTTCCCTGTGTGAAACCACCACATTTAAAGGTGAGGTAAGACATTAAGGATAATCAGACTATTCTAGGGCTCCTGATGAAGCAATAGTACACAATAAGACAGGCCTTTGCCTCGCCCCCTCCCCATGTTTTTTTTCTTTTTTTCCCCCACAAGATGTTCTGTCCCAGAAATGTAACCAGTGTGCTGCATGGGCTCAATGTATCAAAAGTGTACCGGTCAAATAATGTAACTATTAGTACCTGATGTTTCTACCTAAGTTTTCCCACTTCACCTAAAAGGTTCCTCTCAACTTCCTTTCTCCAACTTTATATAAACTGACTCCTGATAACAGTTTGTTATGATCACTTTGGTTTCTTATGTTATTATTTTTAAGCAACTCCTGCTACATTTTTCAGGTGGATAGTAATGAAAGTAAAATACTATAATTCCTTAGAATTATATAAGTCAGTTTATATAAACTGTAATTCTGGGCTCAGAATTTGGAGGGGATAAACTGAGTCAGCTGGCTAATAAAGGCTCTGCAAGTAACTTGGAATTCTTGAGTCTTCAAATTGCTGGAGCTATAACACGGAGCTGTTTAACACTTGGCTGTAATACTGAGCTGTTCTGATTTGCCACAACACTACCACACTCCAATTTATACTACACTAAAGGAAACTGGGTTAGAGAAAGGATGTGGCCATATACATTCAGGCTCTCAGAGCTTGAGTCAATAAACCTAGAAGTCACTTGCTTTGGTAATAAAGTTTTGCTGTATAAAGAATCTTCCAGGGAGAACTAAAAAGCCAAAATATAGTTCATTTTCAACCTCTGACAACTCTGCCAGTCCCATATTAACTGCCTGTAAGACATGCCCTCAACAATGTCAGCAACCCCACAGACCCTAAATATATACACAAGACAGTCCCTGTTGGTTTTCATCAAAAAATACAATTTTTCTGCCAATCACACATCCATTATCGCAGCTACTCTGGAGGCTGAGGCAGGAGGACAGCCTGAGGTGGAGCTCAGCCTGGACAACTTGGCAAGACCCTGTCTCAAAATATAAAAAGCACTGTGATATAGCTTAGTGGCTCCTGGGTTCAAACCCCAGTACTGCAAAAACAAAAACAAATCTTTTGACTATTCACTGAGAAAATGAACATTATTTTCTTACTGGTTCTCCCAACAAAGCTTGTGGGTTTTTTTAACCTTTGATTTCTAAAAATTTTTATGCTGTCAAATCCTGCCTACTCCTCCACTGTCCATCACTTCCATATTCACACAAGTGCTGAGTGCACGTGTCCAGCTCAGTCCACATTCTAGTGACCTCCTGAAGGGGGTTGTTTCTCAAAACACTATCTGCAGTTACTCGATGTCCTGTCGGCAGCAGTCACTCTGCACTAGCACCTACTCGTCCTTGGCCTTGGGTACCATCTGGTGGTCAGCACCTGGAATTACCCTTTCTTCCCAGAATGCTCCCCAGCTCCACCAAAACTGAAATGTTCAAAATCAGCTGCCCCAGTTCGTAATAGCTAAAACTTGGAAAGAGCCCAATTGCTCATCAACTGGAGACTGTTTTTTTTTTTTTTAAATAAAATGGAGTACTACTCATATAGAACGAGAAACTAGAGACATTTAGAGCTAAATGGATGCACATTGAGGCCATACTCTTAAGTGAAATAAATAGGATACACATGTGTGTAAAAAAAATCAGCTACCTATAACCACCCATTTTCCAAGTCTCATCTCTACAACCCCTTAAAGTCTGATCAGCTCTCAGACTGGTTAGGCCCTGGGGATCCAGGTGGGACACATGGGTCACTAAGAGCAGCATGGTCGTGGTCAGCAAAGGCTCACCATAGGGTGTTCCTGTCTGCACCTCCAAGTTTATAGCCTGATTATCAGCATATTGTCTTGTCCTGTGATGGAAAGGACTACACTGACTGGCCTCAAACTCCTGAGACGCCCCGTGAGGCACTTGCTGCCTACAAAGCACCTGCCATGGGCCCACCGCAGCTCTGCCCCCTCTGGACACCTTCTCCACTTCAGTACCATCTGCCAACACGCTGCACCCCATCCAGTGTCCTAGTGGTTGAGAGAGGATGACTGTGCTGCAGCTGGGGCACAAGTCAGCTCTCCAGGTGGACTGGTGGGGCTGGGACTGACAGGATAAACTGCTCAGCTCTGAACAGCTCATCAATTTACCCCGCTGCTCTCTAAAGATGTTTTAATTTTCTGAGCTATGGAAAAATTGGGAAAAACAGTCAAGTTTAATTTTTAGTATTTTCAAATTAGAAGTAACATTAAATATTATTTAGTAAAATGACATCTTGAAACTGAAGGAAATGAAACCTAGAGTTTAATGTCCTTAAGGTCACAATGATCTTTAAAAACAAAAAACAAACTGGAGTGGTGTGTGTGGTGACTCACATCTGTAACCCCAGCTACTACAGATACAGAGGCAGGAGGATCACAAATTTGCTGCCATCCTGGACAATGTAGCCAGGTACTGTCTGAGAATCAAGGGAGGAGGGGATGGCTGGGGTTTGGCTCAGCAGTGAAGGGCTTGCCAGCAAGCCACCCCCCAAAAATAAGAAGAAGAAACAAAGGTGACAGTGTCTGTCATCAAGCTCCAAGGACAGGAGGTTCAGATTCTAATTGTTTTTGTTTTCTTTGTTTTCTGAGGCCCTGGGGGTCAAAGAGCAAGAAGTCGCCATCGAGCTGCACCCCAGCCCTCACACTGGTTCCTAGATGGCCACTTATGTGATGGGCCTCTTCAACGAGAGCTGTGTGGTCTTTATGAACACGGCTGAAACATGACTTACATATCTCTTACACCTCGAAGTGCTAACCTACACTTTAGGGTTACTTAAGAGATAGTATCAATGGGATAAAATCATTGTTGTAAAGAAATTTAATGGAAAAGACAGTTAAGACTTATATACTGCATTCAGAAATGTCTCAATAGTGTACGTATGTGTGCATACTCGCACACACCATGGGTCAGTCCTGTTAGTTAAGAACTGCTCCAAGGACTGCTCCTCAATCATCTGGCACACACACAGAGCCAGGTCCATGGCCTTCATGTGCCCTCTCCCCCTCTCCCCTGAATGCTAAGAAAGCACAACTTCTAGACAATGACAGGCTGCCCTTCCTCTGCTTGTGCCAGATGCATGAGGTCTGCCAGATGCCATATGCCCAGGTGGTCTTCCACTCACCACTCAACTCAGAGTTCTTCCTTTTCTTCACAACTCTCATATGCTGCATTTTACTTGTTTTTATATAGCTCCCACTTCGACACGGTAAACTCTGTAAGGGCAAAGACTCCTGTCTGGTTATTTACTTGCACATGCTATTAACACCCAAGGTATGAGCAGGCAACCAAAGGCCCCCAGCCCACATGCTACCCTCACAGCCACACCTGGGCCACTGTCATTTACCTACTGTAAGCTCCTTAGTTCACAGCAGCTAGGAAGCAGAGCTGAGGAAGGAGCTATGGACTAGACACACCCCATGGCAATGCCTCCATGACCCACCCAGACATGCCACCCACACGCCAATTGGCTATACCCAGCCAATTGAGCCGCCCCTCCACCTTTCCCAGCAGCTTTCACTCTGCAGTGCAAAACATGCCAGCTGGCCTGCACAGACACAGTGTTAATACAGAAGGCCACAGCCTCTTCAACTTGCAATAGTCCTAGGTCAAACAGTGTTTGTGGAGTGAATGTATGAACGAACAAATACTGGTAGAAACACTGTTCATCCCACTGTGTTTTATGAAAGATGTGACAGAAGACGATGTAGGCTGAGACAGTGTAGGCCAGCTTTTGGCCTGCTTAACTAGCTTGGCCTTCTCACCTGTATCCCTATCTGCTGTGCATTGTAGAATGGAAGAACAAATTTGGCAGGGCCCTAAAGATTAGACTATAGTGCCTGATTTGCTGAAACACTCGGCTCGTAAATGGCAAATACAGCACACAATCCCCTCCCCTGCCTTTTTTTTTTTTTTTTGGTACCGGGGATCGAACTCAGGTCCTTGTGCTTGTGAAGCAGGTGGTGAAACCACTGAGCTAAATCCCCAGCCCTCCCCTGCCTTTTTTTTGAGACACGGGTTTCACTAAGTTGTCTAGCCTGGCCTCAACCTCAAGATCTTCTTGTCTCAGTCTCCCAAGTAAAAGGGATTACACAAAAACCTATTTTAAATTTTTTCCATTTTAATCAAGCTAAATTAAAACAATTATTTTCTAATCTTATGTATGACGGTGAGATACACAATTTAACTTTAGGATGCTACATATGAGAGTGTTTAAAAGTTTGACTTAATATAAAACAATAAGGAAAAACTTGAGGGAAGCCAGGTGCAGGGATGTATGACATGGAGTTAAGGGAAGATCCTCTTGGTAAAGAGTCGCGCATTCAAGCTTACTAATCTTGCAGGCCCGGCAGGCTGTGGCCGAAGGGGATGAGAGGTCATTCCCGAGATAGTTTGCTTGTGTTGCTGACTCTGCTCCAAGAAGAGATCATGCCCCCTGTCATACTTCCCATAGCTGCAATCCTGTTTGTCTTGCCTTGGTTCCCTTGAAGGAATAGTTCAAGGATGGGAACATCCTGAGAAGTGTCTCAGCCCGTTTCTGTAGAGATTAGAGTGCATTCATAGAGAAGAAAACATTAAACAACACCTGCTGTTTATGCATTCAGCTTAAATAACCGCTGTAAGTACTATAGAAGAGATGTATGAACCAAGAATAAACGTCCTGCTGGTCTTCAGGACCCCCTGTGTCCCACTTCTGTATCTTTGCGGCCCTCCACTCTCGGCCCCTATCTTCTCGAGGCCGAACAAGAGATGTACAACTATTGTCCCAGCTACTTGAGAAGCTGAGGCAGGAGGATCCCAAGTTAGAGGCCAGCTTATGCAGCTTAGGGAAACCATGTCTCAAGGAGAAACAAAATATAGACACCACCACCTGAGGAACCTAATCCACTGAACATACTCTGAATGTGCAGGCCTCCTTTCTCTCTAATCCAATTTTTCTTCTTTTGATAACAAGCTTAAACATGAACATTATCCTAATGCTGTGGCACATTTATATAATACATTAAAAATTTGAAAGCATTTACTCTTAATCTCAATTTACACCATGAAATATATACTTGACTTCTTGTCACTACTGTGACTCTTACCATTGCTTGAAACATGGCCCCTCTGTAATGCATTGTCTTGAAAATATATTCAAAGCTATCTCTCTCTTTTTTTTTTTTTTCAAAAGCTATCTCTTTAAGTTTCAATTCTTTCACTGGGCCTCCCGTGGTGACAGTTTAGTATTTTTTCTAAGATGTTTTACGTCGTTGACAAACTCTACATCTAGGCTCATCATTCATTCATTCATTCATTTTTACTGGTACTGGGTACCAGGAATTGAACCCAGGGCCTTTGTACTGAGCTACATGCCTAGTCCTGTTTTTAAATTTTGAGATATGGTCTCATTAAGTCACTAGGTTGTCTAGGCTGGGTTCAACTTATGATCCTACCTCAGGCTCCCAGAGTGCTTGGGTTACAGGCGTGCACCACCCCTCCCAGCTTAAGGCTCATCATTCTCTTCTTCAGAGGACCCTTCAGTCCATTGCTGATCAATCCCACTTGACTTCTGGAGAAATCCTACTCAGGACCTGGACAATTTTTTCAGCCTTTTATTTCTTTTGCCTCAATCTCTCTAGTTGGTATGTGTGGGCACACAAGTGTCTGGTGCTGGGGCTCAAACCTAGGGCCTTGCACAGACTAAGCACCCAGTGTACCACTGAGCAACAGTCCCAGCCCAACTGCTCTATTCACACCCTGGTTTCAGTCATCACCCTTTCTTGCCTGGATTCTAGAAAAATCTCCCAAAAGGTCTCCAAGCTTCCACCCTTGACCTGCTGCATTCTATTCACAGTATCCAGGGCAATCCGTTAAAAATAAAAGTCAGACCAAATCCATCCCATGTTTCAACCCTTCACTGGTGTCCATCACCCAGAGCACCAAGTCCTTCCAGGGCCCGCACAGCTCTCCCTGGCCTTTCCCCATCCCCTCCCCACCCTTGTCTCTAGTGTTTGCCCGCCTGGCCTACTCGGCTCCACACACTGGCCCCCACTATTCCACTAGCAAGTCAGGCACCTCTACTTCATCTCCCTGGAGCACTCGTCCCCCTACAGCCTGACTGACTCCATCATCCTAAAGGACTGCGCCCCACTGTCACCTTCCCCATAAGGCCTACCCTCATCATCTTTCATGATGTAACTTACCCCCACACACACACATTCTCCTGGTCTTGGTCATCCTGCTCCAAATCTTCCCATGGTGTACACATGGAACAGAGACAACATGGTGCAGAATTCATCTACATCTACTGCATGTTGTCCCCTCCAACGCTGAGCAAGTTCACATGGGCAGACATCTTTGTTCTCTGGTGCACCCTAACTGCCTAGAACACTGCCCCGCACACAGAAGTTATTTAATGACTACTACTGAATGACTGAGAGACAGCTTGTTCCATTTCAAAGATCTACCCATGGACATTCTCAAACTCAGTAATCACAGATATCATTTCTTGCTCCCCTATGTCTGATCCTACTAACTCAATGGACAAACTGAAGACGGAAGTATTGAGCTTGGAAATTCAAATATGAAGATAATCCCTGCCCTCAGGTAACTCTTCTTTCCACCTCTACCATCACTTCGTTGGGCCAGACTGCTGTCACCTCTCAGGATAACAGGACTAGATTGTCATGATAGCCTTTTGGATTATCTGCCTTCACTTAATCTGAACCCATTCCAACCCATTCTCCATGCTGTAAGCACAGCAACATTTTTCTAATCACTAAACTGATGATGTTCACGGTTTAAAATCTAGGATGCTACTCCTCTTGAAATTCCAAAAAGCTCCTTAATACTGTCCACAAGCCTCTGCGTGATTGGTTCTTATCAAATTTCCAGCCTTAACCAGCAACTCCTCTACCCACTCACACTCTTAGCAAATTTTCTCCCATCCCAGTGCCTTTGTCCCTGCAACTCCCTATTACCTAATTACCTCAGCTTACCTTGTAGACCCTAGTCACTGCCTCAGAAAGCCTACCTGACTTCCTTAATAGATCAGATCTCCCTATAAAATAGGCTCTTGCTGCACTTGTCACAGTTGAAAGTTTATTATCTATTCAAATGATTATTTAACATGTATCCCCATATGATGATTAACTTCACAGGTAAGGGCCATACCTGGTTTTGTTTCCTCTGGTGACCCCAGGGCCTACCACATGTCAGATACTTAATACACAATTGTTAAATGAATAACCGTGCATATGAGAAGCTTTGCAGGAAGAATACAGAGCATGAGAAAGGAGTGCCGACTGCTGTATGAGGCAGAGAGTGGCATGGGTTAAGCCTGAGAAGTGTAGGCTAACTCATAAAAGGTCTTGCATGTCATATTAAGGGACTTTCATCACCCAACAGGCAACATGGAGCCAGTGGCACTGCTATGGAGAGAAGTGATGTGATCTATTTTGCGTCTTTAGTTACTCTCACCAGCTGCTGACTGCCTGGAGGAGGAATCTGAAGGGCAATGAGATGGAGGAAGGCCCAAGAAGGACAGCACTTTAGAAACCAAGAACAGGATCAACCTTAGGGTCCCTGTGGCTGGGGGCTGGGAGGGGAGCCATGACTCTCAGATGTGATGGGCGACTCCAAAAAGTCAGATCCAAAGATTCTGAAGCTCATGGCTGAATGCTGCACCAGAATCACCTCAGCCCTTGGTTCTAAATACAGATGTCCAGGTTATACCTCAAACCTCCTAAATAAAACTTGGAAGTGAGGCATAGAAATCTTATTAGGAACTAATGCTTCTTTAGGATTTCTATTGTATTCATCCAAGTTTGGAAATATGGAATACATACAGGATGACAGAAAGTTTTATGAGATGAAGAATCTGAATTTGAAAATGGTGAGCTGAATTACTTGTACAGACAGCTGACAGACAGCTAGACACTCTGAAGATGCTGGGATTGGTTTTGCTGGAGATCAAACCTTGGCGTGGCTGGAGGTATGTGAGCTCTCACTTATAAAGGAGTGAAGAGTGGTGTGGGCCATGGTTAGGCTCCTTGGGCACTCACACCCAGGTACAGGAGGAGATGAGGATGTATCACTAGTGGTAAGGACTCTACAGTGCTATTTTTGCTGAGGTATTGTGTAAACACTGCTGTCTCCTTAGGTGCTGGCTGGAGCACACTGCTGAGATGTGATGGTGTCCTAGGTTCAAAGGGCAGCTCTGGATCTTCTCAACATATGAGTCAAAAGGCCCAGGCTTATCCAAAGTCATGAAATACCTTGAGAGAAAACACTAACTAATTAGCTTTATCCCAAAGCCTGCAACTTACAGGACACCCTTTTGCCTCTTACCCTCATGAATATCCCAGAGCCCACCCTTCCAAGGCCAGCTTTCACAGAGTCCCTGGGACAGAACTAAGTGTGCCTCCCACAAAAATCCATTATGTTTTAATACTACTTAGGACACTTATCACATTCTATTTTGTGGTATATTTGGACAGACAGAATGGCATCATAGAAAAAAAACAACTGTCCTACAGACATCAAAAGCTGCACCCCCTTATTTACAAATTGTATGGCCCTTAGCAAGTCATTTTGTTTTTCTAGTCTGTGGGGGGAAAAAGTGACAACAATACCTTCATTAGCACCTTGAAATTATCAAGTGAGATAATTCATGATAAATGGCTTTATCAAAGTTCAAAAGTTACTCTCTTATATGTACATATCTTATCTTCCTGCTAGTTTAAAATACCTTCTTAAATGTTACCATCTAAATATCCATGCAGCCTTTCTCAGAATGCCTTGTATATGAACAGGGGCTGATAAGTTTGATGAAATATGCTGAATGGCTATGATATTAAAGAAAAGAAAAGTTTATACCCCTCTCATTTTGAACAGGACCTCAGGCAGCTGCTGCCAGGCATGCTTCTTTGGCCACACGACTCAATTTGCTATCCCACTGACCATGCTTCTACTATTCTCCTACCTGATATAACCCCTTCTCCTACTTAGTGTGTTTCTATCCAATCTCTCCTATCTCCAATCCAAGCACACATCCTCCTCCATTAAGTTTCTCATGCACTTCAACCCAAAATGATTTTTCTCTCCCAACTTGTCTATACCTGTATACCATTATCATACAGACACTGCTTTATATATTGTTTGCCACATGTTCAGCTACACTGTAAGTTCACTGAGTTTAAGATCAGAAAGTTTTCAAAGACATCCTGAAGAACTTTAAAGAATCAATTTTTTAATGTAAGCATTCTAAAAAATCTGACAGAAGGGTCTGATAAGACCATCTTATATATGAATCACTATCCCTAAACATTTATAAATTAAATGTCATTAGCTGACTGTATCTACCATATTAGATATACAAATGGAGTTAACATTTAGAAGTACAGAAAGTAAACCCTGATATTCCTGTACCTTTTTTGCATCTCCCAAGTACCTAGACCAACTTCCAATACACAATAATGGAGAAATAACATGATACTGTAGGTAAAATCAGCCTTTGAAGCTAGATGGTGCCAAAACATAGTAGTTACTAATACATATCTTAAAAAAAAAAAAAAGAATGATCTAAGCATAATGCAGTGACCAACAACTGTAATTCCAGCTACTTGGGAGGCTGAGGCAGGAGGTTCCTAAGTTTGATTCCAAACCTGGGCAATTTAGAAAGAGCTTGCCTCAAACAATGGGTTATGGTTGTAGACCAGCTGAAGAGTACACCTGGGGTCAATTCCCAGTACTGGAAAAAAAGAAAGACACACACACACAAATTGGACTGGTGTGTGGTGGACAGCTAAGGTGGCAATAGGTGGCTTTAGAAAGCCCGGAAGGAGAAGGGTTAGAACACAAGGGACGCACTGGAAAATCAGCCAAGCATCTGTCTTAGAGTTGTGTGTGCACATACAAACACAAGTCCACACAAGTCCATAAGATCAGTGAGTCAACAGAAACAGAAAAGCCAGTGGACTCACCCGTTCCGTGGGTGCCTCCTCCCCTGGCAGGCAGGCTGCTGCTGCACAGGCTATGTCCATCACTGTGGAGCTTGTGGGAGCGTCGGTTGTGGAGGAAGACCGGGGCCGGCCTGCCTGGGCCACAGCTGCCATCTCCTGGCCAGATTTCCTGTTGATTTGGGGACTCCCCTTTGGGGCCTCTGGCTTACCCCGCCTACTATGCAAGCTGGTCCCTCTCTTCATCTTGGGTGGTACTCGGATCTGCTGCAGAACTCGGTTCAGAGCTGTAGGGTGGGTGGGGACACCGTCAATCTCAGCACCTGCGTTCTGGCTGTCCAGATCGATGTCAGGTTCTGGATCGACCTGAATCTGCTGAACATCATGTGGAGACACTGACGACCTCCTGCGCTGGTGCTGGAAGAGGTGCTTCAAGCCTTGGCCAATCACATTAATGTTCTCCAAAGCATTGTGGGTCATCTTAGATAACTTTTGTTCTGATTCTGTCTGCTTCCTGGCCTCTGCATCTTGGGATCTGCCTCCAGGATCAGGGTCCTCATATAACTGTTCACTGCCTGAAGGCTCCATCAGCAGATTTAACAGGCTTATTTGCAAACTCAAAAATGCTTAAACACAGCAAGACTGTCAAATTAGGTAGGCATTTCTTTCAACAGTGACTATGCATGCAGCTGTGAGACGGAGACTTCATGCCTATCTAATGTTTCAAAACAGAAAAAGAAAAAGAAAAGAAACTTATAAATTCATGCAGAAACTCCAGTGTTAAAGAAAAACATGCCACTAGCCATAAATAGGTACTATCATTAAGCAATCTTTAATCAGAAGATTGAAAGATAGTTCTATAGACAGTGGATGATTATTTTCTAAAGTAGAAGAAAAGGCCCAGAACAACTACACAGGAAACGAAAACAGCAATACTAAAATGAGAAAAATCACTACACATTTCAAATACATAAAGAGTGTGACATTCAGGTGCCATCCTGGAGTGGACACCGTAGAAAAAGGTGACAGAACAGCCATTGCTCAGGAAAGGGAATAGACCATCCATGTGTTTAAGTTCAGCTGAGGCAATTTAACTCCTCTCATCCAAAACCACCATTTTTTAATGCACATGATTAAACAGTAAATTCAAAGACTAGCAGGAGTGGCTATCCCAATCTAACTGCAGGTGATTTTTAAAGGAACACAAGTATTTCTTGTTAGCACTCATATTTATCAAGCTCATTGGTAATTAGAGGTTTGTTCTTCTGAGAAGACAATGGAAATAAAAACTGTAAGCTGAATTCTCTGAGGCACAAATGACCTTGCTGGCACCCTAGGAATGTACAGTTCAGATAGAACCAGTCTTTAGAGAAAGCAGACCTTTTCTCAGTGTCAGCATTCAAAAAAGGAGATTCACCTTGCAAGTACAAGGTCCTGAGTTCAGTCCCAGGTACCAAAAAAAAGGAGATTCAAAGAAATACTCTTCTTAATAGTATCATCCCTGAAAGAGGTTCCCATGTATCTACACAAACTCAAATGCAAACCAGCAGCACAGTAACTGAGTACAAGGGAAAAGTAGATAAAATTAAAAGTCAAATAGCAATATCACCAGTTACTAGATGCAGGCAGTTAAAAGAAAGCTGAAACTAAGGTAGTCAGTACAATAGCTTTGGTTACTGAGATCACATGCATTTAAAAAAAACAAAGAGATGGCTGGTAGGGGATGACATTCTTCCTTAATAGAAAGTCTTTTTCACTGAGTTTGTGCACATATATAAAACAAAATTGTGTAAATGTACAGAAGCTGTTAAGATAAAACATGATATAGGAGGGTTTTTATTTCCATATTTTCCTTCAACTTTTTGTTTAAAAACTTTAAAACTCCCAGACCAGACATGGTGGCGCATGCCTGTAGTCCCAGTACTCAGGAGGCTGAGACAGGAAGATCACCACAAGTTTGAGGGCAATCTGGGCTACCTAGCAAGACCCTGTCTCAAAAACAAACAAGCAAACAAACAAACAAAAACTTTAAAACTCCCTACACTACAAAGTACTTTGAACAACTTAAATCACAACCAATGAAGCACCATGATCATCAAGTTCTGGGGATATGAGGGCACCCCGCCACCAACTGGCTATCTAGAAGCATAAATTAGCTAGAGTTCAGAGAACAGAAATGGAAACTACTGGAGATTTCTTTCTGATGACTACTCTCAGACCTTACCATCTCACATATCCCCTCATACCTGCTCCTTCATCTTCTGACTTGTTCATGACTTAGGAGCATAAACAGGGTAACAAGGTTAAAGATGCCTGACTCTTAACAGTACTTCCAACTGCTAAATATTATAAAATTCTTTGTTCCTAAATGAGGCAAATGAAGAGCAGCCATGAGAATGGAAAATTCACTCCTTTCATTCAAATTCTTCGTGGTCCCGCTGAAATCATGCTGTCCCACTATGGCCTCTCATCCTTTTCCTGATTATATATTTGCTTTTTTTTTTTTTTTATCTCTGTCCTTTGGGAAAGCCAGGAAAGAAACCTTTAACTTTTACTAATGATTTATTGGTCCACAGTGCAGTTTCTGTGAGCTCCCTGTGGTTAGAAATGTTGCCAATAGTGCGTTTAATTATGCTCCTCCTTTCTCACGAGTTTGTCTGGCAGACTAATGATTACTAAATTATTTCTAATGTCCTCAGAGAGAAAAGGAATTTTAAGCAAGATACTCAACTAATCTCTTCCTGCACTGAGCTGTTTAGACTCTGAGAACACAGGCTATGTCGAAGCAGCAGAAGTTTTTTCCTTATTTGCACTGCCTTAAATCATACAATTAACTTTTTGTTATTGTTGTAAGTAAAATATATAAAATAAGTTGATCCCATGAGATTAAAAGATACCATGAATAAAAGAATGGTGTCAAGGTTAGTTGAGAAACTTACTTATCTCATATACAAAGGTATTAGAATTTGTAACTCAGCAAGTCTATTTCTTTAGGTAGAGTCTTAAACAAATCAAATGACCATCTGTTTGCTTCCTATTTTAACAAGTGGAGAATATGCCACATTGTAAATACTGTATCAATAACTTCATCCTAGTAGTTAATACTACTACTAATACTTTCACTAGTATTTGCATATCATTTATTTTCAACTACTCTGAAAAGATGATCGATTACAAAGAATGCTAGCATTCCCTAGGAAAATCTAAAACAGGATTTTAGAATTTCTAAGCTAAGGCTTCTAAACCAAAGCCCTCTTCACAGCTGTAAAGATTAAGTAACAGAATGTAATGAAGTCCAAGATTTCTGGATGCAGGACTTATCTTAATTATACTAACTGGCATAGACTCATATAGCAGGGAGCTTGACAGAAACCTACACCGAGCTTTAAGCATTTTTACAACCAACCTATTAGGTTGATTATAAAATATAATCTGGTAGCATACTTATAGCTATTACCTACATTACTACTGTAATATTAGCACCAACAAGATATGTAGTCAGAGGTTTCCAAGTTCCATTTTCTGTGCAAAAGATCTTTAAGGCAATCTTTATAAAAAATACCAAAGATGGTAATGCTTAGTAATTAACTCCATAAATCTGCTCATAGGAAGAATGTAAACACTAAAGAAACTGGATAATCTCAAAGTGCTTTTAGGATTCCTCCATTTTTTCCCCAAGAAAATAAAGCTCAAATAATAACAACTGTACACAGTTTATAAAAATTTCCCAATTAACTGTATTTAGATCCTCGGTTTAATGCAAACAAGTATAACTGCAAAGCCCATTGTATTTTGCTAAGAAGGTGTTGGCTTCTCTTTTGTTAACTCAGCTTCTCTAAAAGGTGAAGTTCTTATAAGTAAACCAGGAAAAGCAGAGGAACAGAAAAGGCAGCAAAATGACACAAGAAGAGGGAAGAAAGGGAAGGAGTGAAAGATGGGAAAAGTCAAGGAAAAGGCAACTAACTACCTGTAGACCAAGAGTTTCAAATGATTTTGTTATATTTTCAGAATTTTCAGTAACTAATTTTTCTGTCACAATTTTGGTAAAAAATATGCCATTAGTTGGGCCGGGGATTTAGCTCAGTGGTTTCGCCGCCTGCTGTGCAAGCGCAAGGACCCGAGTTCGATGCCTGGTACCAAAAAAAAAAAAAAAAAAAAAAAATGCCATTAGTTCACAGAAGGGAAATAAGTTGCTCTGAATTAATATCAGAAATAAGTAAAAAAAATGTTTAAAATCTGACAGATATCCATAATGGTGCTCTACAAAATCATCCCAAATTATACCTTTTCTATCTTTTTATTCCTTTAAATTGTTCTTTCCAGTTTTTTGGTTTTGACAGTATGATAACCAAAGCTTTTTGATTTGCCACAAACCAAATTCATCCACTGACTGTAAAGAGCTGGATACTTGCCTTCACTGAGGCTCCTCAAGCCCTCTAAGGTGGTACAGGAGTTCTTTAGGAAAAGCTGAAAAACAAGCATCAAGAATTATACAGTGAGCAACTTGGAGGAAAACTTATTTATTACAGACACACAGAAAAGAAACCCTGAAACCCAAAAAGGCAAGTATGTTAACAAGCCTTATCTCCCATTGTTAGGAAGGGACAGAGTATTTTTTTCCTAGTGCTTTGCGATATTTTCTCATTTTGTAAAAACGTATTCAAGAAAAATTATTAAGGTAAAAGATACTGAGCTAGGGATTTAGTTCAGTGGTATCACACCTGCCTTGCAAATGCAAGGTCCTGAGTTCAATTCCCAGTACCAAAAAATAAAAATAAAAAGATGTTTTGGAAGAATGAATATTAACTTGTCAGCACTTAAAAAAGAGAAAGAGGGGCCGGGGATTTAGCTCAGTGGTTTCGCTGCCTGCTGCGCAAGCGCAAGGACCGGAGTTTGATCCCCGGTAGCAAAAAAAAAAACAGAGAGAAAGAGGCAAATGTCTTGGTGAGCCAATTAATCTTGACTGTCACCTTGACTGGACTGAGAGCCTCCAGGGATCAGTAAAGCACACTCCTGGGTATGCTGTAGGGGGTCATGGAGGCAGCACCTTGGGGACTCTATTGGGTCCCTAGCCCCTTCCGCTCAAGAGGCTTTTTCGCTGTGCTCTTCCGCCCAGCTTTTGTGATGTGAGCAGCTTTGCTCCACCATGCCCTTCCGCCATGACACTTCTGCCTTGGATCAGCCAGCCATGGAATGAAACCTTTGAAACTGTGAGCCAAATTAGATTCTCTTCCTTTAAGTTTTGGAAAGCTGACCACTACAGAAAATAGGTACCAGAGAAATGGGGTGATTGCTGTGACTATACCTGACCATGGGGTTCAGAAGTCTTTATAACTCATTTGTGGGAAAAGTTTGGAGAAGTGAGCTAGAGCAAGCTCAAAATGCTGCAAGCAGAATCTGATGGGTGATTCTGGCTGGAGCTCACATGACCAGAATGCTAGCGGTAAAGGCCAGTTCATGCAGTTTTAGATGGGAACACGGGAATTCTTTAGGGAACTGCACTACAGGCCATGCATGTTACATTCTGGCAAACAATTTGTCTAGATTTTATCCATGCTCTAAACTGTGTGAGACTGGGCTTAAGGACGATGGACTGATTAATCTGATGGAGAAAATTTCAAGGCAGCATAACCCTCAGGCTGTGGTTGAGTACCACTGGCTGATTTTAGCCAGAGTTTTAGTGTGAAGTGGAAGCAAAATGCAGAGCAGAAAGATTTAAAGAAAAACTGGCCAAAGAGAATCACCCATACAATTGGGGAGCAGAGCAAAACAGGTGTGGCTGCTGAAGAGATTAGCACAGTCAAAAAGAAACCAAGTACTCTGAACCAGGACAAGAAGAAAGATGCCTCATGGGCATCTCAGAATTCAGCAGAACCTCACCTAGTGCAGGCTCAAGGGTACAAATGTGTCAACTTTTCATTTAAGAAAAGACCCCAGATGCCTGACAGGGCTGCCTAGGGAATTGGTTCCCCGGGATTCATTTCACCATGCTCAGCCAGCCATCCAGGCACCCAGAGGCTGCTACAGCAGTGGCTCAAGGTGGCCCGGCTGCTGCTTGCACTGGCAGCAAGGGCTGTGGCACTGTCTGATGTTGTTTTTTCAGGCACACAGAATGAAGTTATGAGGGTCCAACAGGCTTCCACCTAGATTTCAAAGGAAGGTCTGGCTGGGGCCAGGCAAAAATATGTGGCAGGATTGGAGTCCCTGCCAGGAGCCCCTGAGAAGAAAGTCCTCGAAACTACCTGGGTAGAACCAAGGCTTCAACAGAGACCTCAGGATCTGGGAAGGAAGAACGTCTGCCCGAAAGCTTTAGGCTGCAAGGAGAGCTGGCCCAGGTGGAGAGAGGCCATGTGGGCTACAAACAGCAAAGCCCATAGAGATGGGCCCACCAAACCCTCTGGGGCTCACATCTCACCACCATGGGCTCTGGATGCCAGCATGGACCCAGATCACTTATTGTTTGCCCTGATAGGTTCTGGTCTTTCTTTGGTCCTATTCTTTTCTATCCCCCATTCCTCCCTTTCTGAAACCTTCTTTCACATCTTTTAGTGGCTGTCTTGATGTCCTAAATCAACTCAAAATGTTTACAGCAATTTCTGTCAAATAAAAACATTATAGGGCTGGGGATTTAGCTCAGTGGTTCTGCTGCTTGCCTTACAAGCACAAGGTCCCGAGTTCGATCCCCGGTGCCAAAAAAAAAAAAATTACAGTGTGTCCTCATCCACCTTACTCATTGATTCTGGTATCATGTGACTTCAGGCTCTCCTCCAAAGTCAAAATGATCATGAAAGATAAATGTTTTGAATTAATTCAGGATGAGACAGCCACAATGGTGCAACTAAAAACACTGAGGAAAGTGGGGCTCCCAGAACTGGTTCAGAAAGCAGCAAGAATGATGGGATAAGTGTGTTTGAAGTTGGGAGGTATAATATTTTGTTTTGTTTTGTCTTTGGTACTGGGGATTGAACTCAGGATCTTGTGCTTTCGAGGCAGGTGGGAGAACCACTGAGCTAAATCCCCGGCCCTTGTTTTGTTTTAATGAGAGTAAATGTCTATTCAGCACTTCCCACCACCCTGCCACCAGCCTCACATCCTAGACAGCAGGCACCTCCTTCCTGGTTTCCTGGAATATGTCCTTCCCCTTCATGAAGGCAGGGGACAAGGCTTAACCAAAATCATGGTGTACCTGGCCTGCTGCTTTCTACTGCTGGAGTTAAAGCTCAAACTCATTCCTGAGATTCATTCATTCATTCACTCATTCATCAAAAATTGAGCACCTCCCAAGTTCAATCCCCAGTATCTCTCACCCCAAAACAGAGCACCTATTGCATACCAGGCCCTAGAATAATCCCAATTCTTTTTTTTTTGTACTGGGGATCAAACTTGGGTCCTTGCACTTGCACAGCACGGGGTGAAACCACTGAGCTAAATCCCTGGCCTGATAATCCCAATTCTTGTGGGACTCTCAGAAGAATTGACAAATACATTAGTAAGTACCAGCCATTAGATAGCAACCAGCTTTACAGATAGCATCTGGGAGGGTAATCAGGACAGTCAAGAATCACATTGCCACATTACACACAGTGGGCAGAGGAGACTTCAGTGTAGTATGACACTTAGGCAATGGCTCGAGGAGGTGACAGGGGTGAGAGTACAAGCTACAGGCAACATCTGGTGTGGGGGCGCTGTTTGCTCTTCTGGAACTTGAGGACTACCCAGGTTGCAAGATTTCCAGCATTCAAACGGGGAAGGTCATGGGCATACCAGATGATGTGGTCACTTGAGTCTAGAAAAGGAAACAGCAAGTAAAAAAGCCCACAAGGGGTACTATTTTGAGGGGGATTAATGACAACATGTCTTTCACTGTTACAAAAGTTTAAAAATCAAATGTTCACTGTACTTTTTGATCATAACATTTATATTCTCTAATAGTATGGATCCTTTCAAGAGTGAGGGGAAAAAATCCTACTCTTCTCCCCTTTTTCTTTTCCCACTTTCTTCTGCCTGAGCTTGAAGGCAATTTGGCAGGAACGAAGCCCTAGCTGAGGGTGGACAGGCACCTTGGGGCCTCTCTCTCCCCAGAGGAAATAATAGTCCTAAAGCATTTAAGAATCCCACTGCAGAGAGGAAGAGTAAGCCAGAAACTGGGATGAACTGCTATAGTCTGAGTATGGCCTAACATGAGTGTGAAGTCTGTGGAGGTTGCAATCACAGTAGACTTTTCACCATCAGCTGGCTTTCCTCCAGGAACCTTCAAAGGCTCTCCAACGCAGCTGGAAATCAGGGAGAGAGCTTATCACTTCCACCACCTGGAACCTGGGGTGGACAGCAGCCAATTAAGCCATTCCAGATCCACTTACTGTATCTTTCTGTGTACCACCACCAGAGTCTGTGCCCTGAGAACACTGGTAGAATACTACTACATCTAGGGGAAGGGAAAGCAGGCCAGCACCTAGTCATCACTATGTAAAGTAAAAACAGCCTTAATACGCAAGGGAGAGAGGCTTAAAAAACCTTAACCTGAGGATTCTGTTGATTACTCACTGCAGTTAAGGAAAAAGAAGGGGAAAGATGCAGAATTATGTGAAGGGCACAGCCTCAAATCTGCACTTCAGTACCAACATAAATCCAAGGTTAAATTGGAATGTCCTTATTTACATAAGAACCAAGAGAGATTATGTAAAGGTGCAAATTTCCAAGGATGAATGTCATTATATTGTATATCTAAAATGTACCAATAAAATTAATTTTAAAAAAACCTGAAATGTCACTGAACTGCTCTCAGCCTCCACTACCATTAACAATCTTTGAGGAAAAGTAATAGTGGGCCACAGCTGGGAGAGCCTCGAGAGACACTCTGAGGAAGAGCACAGAGGGAAATTCAAAACCAAGCAGAGACAAGGAAAAAATTATTAGCAGGGAAATTTGAAGCCTCTGGTTCCCATGGCAACAGCAAATGTCAATTTCAGTAACCATAGCAGTAATAAACTTCAAACACAGTAAGCCTCTGAATCTATGAACCCTAACCCCTGCCCTGCAGGAAACCTGCAGCCAAACAGTTCAAAGCATATCAAATATTTACCTTAGTATCTCCTGCGACAGATAACACACACAGCTCAGACTAAAGCATGCTAAAGACAGTGATGGAGAGGACACAAAGCAATCAGAGCCAGACTCACATATGACATAAATTTTGAAGCTATCAGAGAATTTACAATATAATTAATGTAGTAAATGTTCTAATGGAAAAGGCAGACAACACGTGTGATCAGGTAGGTTATTTCACAGATAAATGGAAGTCATAAGCAAGAATTAAGTATAAATCCTAGAAAAGAAAACACAGTAACAACAAATGTTTTTGACAAGCAGTATGTATGTACTGAAATAGGAGACTTCAAACAGTTGAAAACAGGCTGGCAAAATTGCCCAAACTGAAATGTAAAAAGGAAAAGAAATTTTCCTACTTGGAGAAAATATCAAACACTGTTATACACTCATACTTCAAGGTCCAGGAGCAGAAGAGAGAGAACAGAGGAGAAGAAATGTTCGAATGGCCAAGAACTTACCAAAATTAATAAACTATATATCACCAAACTATGTATCAAGAAACTCTGAAAATACATACTAAACAGGATAAAGGCCCCAAACACCAGCCTAGTATTGTTATAGCTTGTGTCTAGATATCCCCCCAAAGCCTCATGCAGTCACAGGCAGGGCTTTTCAGAGGTGGCTGGATCTAGAGTGTGTGATGCTGGGATTATGTATCTAATGCTGGGATCAAGGGTGTGTGATTACTAAATTAGTTCTCTGATTAGTTTGGCATAGTTCTGGGTATGGATAATGGGAAGGCCCACCTTGGGTGTGTAGCCAGGATAGAATATAAGGGATAGAAAGAGGGCTGTTACTGTCACTTGCTGCTGCTACTTTGCTGCTTTCTGCCTGCCATGAACTGTTTCTCCTGTGCAATGCCTGTTTGCCAAGCCACCCTGCCTTGGAGCCAGCTGACTATGAACTGAAACTTGAACAAACTGTGAGCCAAATAAACCTTTCCTCCTTTAACTTTGGGTGTCAGGTATTTTGTTTCAGCAACAAGAAAAGTAACTAAGACAAGTATCATGCTCAAATGATCAAAACCCAAAGAGAAAACTCTTAAGGATGCTAGAAAAGAGAAAGTGTGTTATGTACAGAGGAAGAGTGACGAGTTTAAAAAAACCTACTGGCCAGGGTTTTAGCTCAACGGTTCTGCCGCCCGCCTTGCAAGCGCAAAGTCCTGAGTTTGATCCCAGGTACCAAAAAAAATTTTAAAAACCTACTATTAGAAACTTAGCAAGTAAGAAGACAGTGGAGCCATGACTTTAGTGTTGAAAGAAAACAACTGTCCACCCAGTATTCTGTATCTAGAGCAAATAGCCCGCATGTGTAGAGAAGAAATAAAGGTTTTCCCAGACTAACAAAAACAGCTTGCTGCCAGCAAATCTGCCCCATGAGGAATACTAAAGGAAGTTCTTCAGGCAGAAGAAATTTGTAAAGGTTAGGAGAATGGGTCTACAAAATGAAGAATAAATGAAGGTGAAATATAATGTCTTATTTTTCACTGCTCTAAAAGGTAACTATTTAAAGCAGTACTAATAGATTGGGTGTGTACTATGTACATAACAGTAAAATGCATGACAACACAGGGCAGAGAGGAAGAAGGGTGAACATCCCATAATGATAACATTACATGTGGAGTGATAAAATAATTGAAGGTGAACTCAGGTTATTTAAAAATGTATACTGTATGCCCAAAGACAACCACTAAGATACCTTTTTAAAGAAATATAAATCATAAGTCAATAAACAATTTCAAAGAAAAAGCAATTTGCAGCAGAGGAGGTAAGAGAAAAGAAACAAACACAATAAATAACAGCAAAAGAGCAGGCTTTCATCTGGCTACATTAGTGATCAACAGTAAATGGGAAGAGCGTAAACACAGTACTTGCTACACAATCCTGCTAGTCTGTATCCTGTAGAAGCATGGGTCCCAGTTCTGCACTGGTGGTGGAAACCTTAAGAGGTGGGCCTGCTGGGACATTCAGGTCACTGGGGCAGCCCTCCAGAGGGGCTTTAGGACCACCTTCTCTTTCTCCCTTTGCCAAGCTGAACAGCTCTGCTATGCTGTTCACTGCCCTCTACCACATGCTGCCTTGCTGCAGGCAGGCCTGAAAAGCAATGGGCCACATGACATGGACTGCACCCTCAAAAACTATGAACCGAAGTGACACTTTTTTCCTGAGTGGTTTACTTCAGGTATCTGTAATAATAGTGGAACGCTGACAACCACAAACCCTAAATATGTATGCACAGTCAAAGTTTCAAAATCCATAAGGCAAAAACTGATAGATATAACAAGTGAACAGACAAATCCACAAGTGTAATTGTAGACTTTCAACACGTGATAAAACAAGCAAGAGGAGTATGATGAAGGATATACATAGGTGATCAACAGTTGAGCGCTACCTCCTTCCTTTAACCTAGGTGACATTTACAGGACAGGCCATCCTAATGACAGTTGAAAATACATTCTCCTGAAGTACACACAGAACATTCACAAAGACACCAGGTTTTGGGCCACAAAACAACCTTGAAAACTAAAAAAAATAGAAATGATATAGTCAGGACCAGCTGAGGCAGGAGAATCCCAAGTTCTATGTGTTGTCTAGTATTCCTAGTATGACACTGGTTCTCCTAACCAAGAATATCTCAAAAAGAACAGAGTGCGCATTTGTGTGTGTGTCTCACGTGGTATAGCACACAATAACACTGCAATGAAGGGGATAGGATGTTCGTGTGTCTTATTTCTTCTCCAGGGCTGATGGACATTCAAGAGGAAGGCCCTCTTTAATCCTGCAGACAGCTGACCTATTGACAAAGAGGCATTCAACACAGAGGTTCAGAGCATAGGCTTCCAAATGAGCCAGTTATTTATGGCCACTCATCAGCTGAGTGTCTTGGGACCAGGTCTTAGATGCTGAGCTGTTTCCTCACTGGCAGACAGCGACAAGACATGCTTCCTAGAGCTGTGAGAATTAAATAAGATAATACTCGGAGCACATTTTCCTAGCTCCTGGAAATAGGCATAGGACTGGGGGTGAGGGGAAGCCAAGAGACCAGAGAAATGCAGGAGAATTACAGAATGGTGAAACGGCCTTGTGAGGTCAATGGACAGCCCATGCTGACAAACAGCACTTCAGATCATGTCCGCTGACCTCCCCTGAGTGGCTGATGCTATTGTCTAACTCTACTGCATTCCTTAGTTTATTCACTCCCTAGTCTCTTACATTATTTCACTTTTTTTTTTTTTTTTTTGGTACTGGGGCTCGAACTCGGGTCCTTGCACTTGCGCAGTAGGCGGCGAAACCACTGAGCTAAATCCCTGGCCCTATTTCACATTTCGTAACTCTTCAAACTCATACCTCTCTCGACACGTTCTTCTAATGACCTGCTTTATTACATCCCTGAAACATTCTGCTGTTATAGCTCCCTTGTCTACTATTCTTGAACAAATTAATTTGATTTCTAAGTAAGGATAAAAATATTTCCCATCACTGGCTGGTGGCACACACCTGTAATCCTAGCACTCAGGAGGCTGAGGCAGGAGGACTGCTGTGAGTTCAAGGCCAGCCTGGGCTACATAGTGAGTTCAAGGCCAGCCTGAACTACATAGCAAGACCCTGTCTCAAAAAATAAAACAATTCCCATCCCATAGTATTAATTTTAAATAAATGGAATGTATGCGTGAAAAGCACAAAGTAAACAAGTGATAGTCACTGTAATTTTTTACGACTACTAAACATATACAACATCATGATCATAAAGTAACTTTAACAGAAAAGGACTTGAGGATTACACGTAATGAATTTAGACAGCATTCTACATACAATATTCTTAGACACTGATATGTACAGACATGAATGTATATACATATCCATTACTTCAACTAACATTAGATTAGATATCTGAAAACTTAGTATTAAAATGTCTGTCTTTCTTTCTTAAAGATGGATAGAAAATCTGTAACAAAGTGTAAATCATGACAGTAAATATGAAAGGATCCTACTACCTCATCAATGTTCTTCTACTTACACTGTTCAAATATGGTCCTGTTATTTTATCTGTCCTTTCACATAATTCAACTGGAGTGTCTTAAAAATGCAAGACACTATAATACCCTAGCTGGATCAATAAGCAATTAGAAAGGAATTCTACCCCCCCCCATATTTACTGAAAACAAGAGAGAGCTTATTTTATCCTCATCTCACTGATATTAAAAACCTGTGTAGGCAAAAATCTGTGTAGGGACTGGGGTGTCCCTCAGTGGTAGAGCATGTGCTTAGCATGCAGGAGGCCCTGGGTTCAGAAAACAACAACAGCATACATTTAGGCCATACCTAAGACACAGATACTTATTTTCATATCTTGTTTTCCTACCAGCGTCCCTTCTGTGAAATAACTTGCATCTGAAATACTGGCATTTGCTCCAAAGGATTAATTACTGACAGCACCTACAAATAAGTCAGCGAACATAGACCTGTTCAGCACTGGTGTTTCTGTTCCCCTATCCCAGTAGTCCATGTAACAGTTTTCCAAACAATACTCACAACACATTCATGCCCAGGATCATGACTTGAAGTATAACGACATCAGTGCACACTCTGAGCTATCCACACATGCTGACACACCCAAGCCGACCAATCACATGGTCCCTGAGCACGCTCACCCACAGGCCTACACAGCACCATGCTTTGGCTCCACATATGCGCCTCCGATTCCTATGGGCCTCACTCCAGCTTTTGAGGAAAGAAAAAGAAAGCTACCAATTGAGAGGCTCAAACTCCAGCAGGGCAAAAAGAGAAAGGTTGTTACATAAACCCTATTAAACAAACTTCTACTTGGCATAAATGCAAGCAACTTAGTTATAAAACATGACAAAGCCTTCACATACAGTTATCCCCTCACAGCAGTCTGCACTGGTGAGGGAGTCAACCAACCCTGGATGGAATACATTGGGAACAATGAGAATGTCTGTACCAACTATGGATACATGTGTTTTCTTGTCATTATTTTCTTAACAATATAGTACAACAATATAGCAAAATATAGTACAATGCTTACCTAGCATTTATGTTATATTAGGTATTATGAGTAACCTGAAAAGATTTAAACCATACAGAGGGATACATGTAGGTTATATGCAAATACTATGCCATTTATGTCCTTATTTTGGTTTTTTGAGACAGCGTCTCGCTGTGTAGTCCAGGCTGGCCTTGAACTCACAGTGACCTTTGTGTCCCTGCACCACACCTGTCCACTACACCATTTCATATAAAGGACCTGAGCACATGCAGATTTTGATAGGGGGAGGATTCTGAAGCCAAGGCCCCACAGATACTGAGGGACAATTATACAGGAAGTTGGATCCCTGGTACCAAAAAAAAAAAAAAAAAAAAGGTATTTCGAGGGCTGGGGATTTAGCTCAGTGGTTCCGCTGTCTGCCTTGCAAGCACAAGGTCCCGAGTTGGATCCCCAGTACCAAAAAACCCCAAGACTGATATAACTAAAATCTAACTCATGATCTTCCTCTAAAACAAGTTGTCTTTCTTCAGGATCCTTTTTCTCAGTGAAGAACACGGCCCTACCAGTCCTCTCCTCTACTTCCATTCTACTCATCACCCGGCTCTGCTGGATATACCTCCTCAATATTCTTGAATCCACTCCTTTCTATCCCATCCACCCACACCACTTGTGTCCAACTGAGCCACCACCATCTCTTACCTGACATCCACTCTGGCCCCCTCCAACTCATTCTGCACCTTAAAGTGTTCTCGTTAGACAGTTACATCTTATGGTGCCCTTTCTTGCTCAAAACCCTTTAATGGCTCCTCATTCCTCTTACGATAACGGCAGAAACTTCGTAATACAACCCATAAAAACCTGGCAACTCGCAAAACCTGGCAACTCGCCGCCTGCCGCGCAAGTGTAAGGACCCGAGTTCGATCCTTGGTAACCAAAAAAAAAAAAAAACTGGCAAGGACAAATCTATTTTTCCACCTCAAACCATGAGCTTTCTTTGCTCACTTCCATGCTCAAGCCTAAAAGTCCCTCACTTTCACTGTTCTGTCCTCATCCAGAGGGCCTGGGAGCCTCCCAGCATCTGTCTGCACAACCATCCTTCCTCTTTTTGTGAAGACAGCATTTTCTTCCTTAGGTCACAGTATCATTTCTTGCAAAATGGTCAACCTCACAAACACAAGTACTGTTCCACACCTACTCTTACTCCACGGTCCCAGCTGCAATGGAACATTCCATGTAACATTCTCCTGCCCCACTCCCACTCACCCTAGGTCCCACAAGGGAACCCAGATGCATGTTCCCTCCTCAATGTTACTGTTACCTGGCTCCATAAAAACATGCTCACTTTCCTGTAGCCAGGTCTTTGGGGCTGTTTTAAGGAAGTTTATTTACAACAAGCCTTATTCTGATTGCTTCTTACATGAAGAAACCATCAAAAACTCAAACTCCACTCAGTAATCTAAAAGAAAACAAGCTAAATTTGTTTGAATACAGTTTTCATTAAAAAATAATTAGTATTTTTTGGTACCTTGCTGTCAAGTCTCAAAGCAAAGACAAATCCATGATTTGGCTTGAAATCTGAACCTCTTCATCACCCTACCCATATCCCTCATAAATTACTCAAAGTAAATCTACCAAAAATATACCTTACTCACAAAATTCTGGGATAGTGTCCTTGGCCTGAGGAAACCCCACGCTATTTCAAGGTACTACTGGAAAGCCTTAGTGTAGATACGGTTGCTTATAGGAACTCCCTATTTTGTTGGTAAGCAAAGAGTTTGTGATAGTGTTTCAATAATTAAAAGTTATAAAAACAATGGGTATTATAATTCATGAAAAAATTTAAGATCCTGTAATAAACATAAGCTGTAGTATCATAAATTATTAACCATTTAGGAAAGGACAAACATTTCTACAGAAATAATGAAAGTTAAAGAGAAAAAAAGCTGTTTCTTCTGATTCCAAAATGGCCAAATGTCTTAGGATGAAAGTTCAATAACAAACCTACAATGCATGAAGACATAGGCATAGGCAAGGACGTTCTGAACAGAACCCTAATGACACAAGAAATAATACCAAGAATCAACAAATTGGATTATATTAAATTAAAAAGTTCCTGTACAGCAAAGGAAACCATCAACAGAGTGAAGAGGCAACCTACACAATGGTAAAAATATTTTTGCCAGCTACTCCTCAGAGGACTAACATCAAGAACATACAAAGAACTCCAAAAACTGGACTCCCTCCCAAAATAAAAGACCCAATCAAAAAGGGCAACAGAAAGGAATACTTTGCAGAAGTACAAATGGCCAATAAATATACATGGGAAAATGCTCATCATTGCTGGCCATCAGAGAAATGGAAATTAAAACTATACCACGATGCCTTCTTACCCCAGAAAGAATGGCTACCATAAAAAAATCTAATAATAAATGCTGGCAAGGATGTGGGGGGAAAGGAACTCTTCCACAATGCTGGTGAGAATACAAACTAGTACAACCACTATGGAAATCAGTGTGGAGATTCTTCAGAAAACTAGAACTAGAAATTCCATTTGACCCAGCTATCCCCCTCCTAGGTATCTTTCCAAAACAGTTAAAATTATATTACAGAGATACATGCATGCCCATGTTTATAGAACACAATTTGTAACAGCTAGATCTTGGAAACGGTATATGTCTATCAGCAGATGAACAGATAGGAAAACGTGCTACTTACACACAATGGAACACTATGCTGCCATAAAGAAAGACAAACTTGAGGCATTCCTATGTGAATGGATACGACTAGAGAACACAACCTTAAGTGAAGTAACTCTGACACATAAGCTCAAGTATCAAATGGTTTCTCTTATGTAAGAAACGCAGCCTGGGCAACTTAGCAAGACTTTGTCTCAAAATAAAAAATAAAGGGCTGAGGATGTAGGCCAGTATAGAGGCCCTGAGTTCCATCCTCATCACACACACACACAAAAAAAAGCTCAATCATGTACAGGCAAGCATAGTGGAGCAGGCCTATAATTCCAAATACTTAAAGAGGCTGAGGCAGAGAGATCATAAATTCAAGACCAGCCTGGACAACTTAGCAATGCCCTGTCTCAAAATAAAAAATAAAATTAAAAAGGCCTGGGGATGTACTGCAGTGATAGAATGCTTACCTAGCATGACCAAAGCCCTGTTCAATTTTTCTTAAAAAAATCAACCATGTGTAGAAGGTAGATGTTTCAAGGGCTGAGGATGGAGTTCAACAGTAGAGATCTTGCTTAGCATGCCTGAAGCTCTGGTTTCCATTCCCAGCACTGCAAAAAGAAAAAAAAATGTTTCAAACCAGGTGTGATGGAAAATGCCTATAATCCCAGCTACTTGGGAAGCTGGGATTATAAATTCAAGGTCAGTCTGGACACCAAGGTGAGACTCTGTCTCAAAATAAAAAATAAAACAAAAGGCCCAGGGATGAAGTTCAGCAGTAAAGACCTTGACCTACCATGCACAAGCCCTTGCAAAAAATAAAAAAGATGTTTTGTATCTGGATGTCATGTTTAACTTCACAAAATATTAAAAGAATAAGATATGTTCACAATACATTATGAAGTGTACCAGGAAATGATAGATAACAAAATAGTACATACACTATCATCCAAATATCTATATGTGTATACAGGTATGTTTACACCTGAGTCTACCATATACATTTATATATCACAATGACACTGGTTATCACTGAAAATTATGGAAATAAAAACATTCTGATTAATATTTATCTGAGTTTTTCTACATTTTCTATAACAAACATAATTACCTTTAGTATCAAAAGAAAACAATAAATCATTTTAAAAACCTTTACTCCACTAACCTACAAATGTGAAGATTACAATGTGGGGCTGGGGATTTAGCTCAGTGGTTTTGCCACCTGCTGCGCAAGCGGAAGGACCCGAGTTTGATCCCTGGTACCAAAAAAAAAAAACACCCCAAGATTACAATGTGAACACTCCTGCTTTTTCCACCATCTCTGTTTCTACATGTTGGTAAGGAGGAAAAAACTAAATGGATTTATTACAGAACTAAGACCATTCTTCCAGTGCTTTGAGAAGTTGTGTGTGTGGGTAGAGGGGGTTGAAAGTAAATAGAAATACTAAATAATTACTTAAAGAATTACTACTGAAAGCAAAAACCTTTCAAGTGATTTATAATCTTTCAAGTGACTTATATTCTGTTATAGGAAGTCTTAAGAATAATTAGAAGAACACAATTAGAAAGTAGAGAAAGGGGGCTGGGGGATTTAGCTCAATGGCACTGCGCCTGCCTTGCAAGCACAAGGATCTGAGTTTGTTCTCCAATACCAAAAAAAAAAAAGGTAGAGAAAGGACTTGAATAACATTTCTCCAAAGAAGATATCCAAATGGCCAACATAAACACCTGAAAAGATGCCCACTTCACTAGTCATTAGGGAAATGTAAATCAAAACCATAATGAAGCTACCTATTTCACATCCACTAGGACAGTTAAAATCAAAAGAGAACAAATATATACAGTACAATATATACAAATAATACAGAGAGTGTTGAAGAGAATGTAGAGAAATTGGAACCTTCACACACTGCTGGCAGGAGTGTAAAAAGGCCCAGGCACGTTGGAAACCGGTCTGGAAGCTCCTCAGATGCCATTATGATCCAACAATTCTACTTCTAGGCACATGCATGCAGTCTGCATCAAAACCTGCACACAAATGTTCGTGGCAGCATCATTCATAACAAGCAAAAACTGGAATTGATCTAAATGCCCATCAAATGATAAATGGATAATCAAATATCCATATGACGGTGTATTATTTGGAATAAAAAACAAAGTACCAAACATGCTACCAAAGCATGGTACCAAACAGCCTTTAAAAAAAAACAGATCAAGAGCTGGGGATTTAGCTCCCAAGTTTGATCCCCGATTCAAAAAAAAAACCCAGATCAGCCTTTAAAAGAATGTGAAGTGAAAGAAGCCAGTGACAAAAGATCACATATCACATGATTCTAATTACATGAAGTGACTAGAACAGGAAAATCCTTAAAATTAGATAGCGGCAGTGGTTCTGCCATTCTGAAGACACTAAAAACCACTGGAGTATAGTCTAACAGACGGGGACATGGCATACAGGAACTTTGCACTACTTCTGCAACTTTTCTGTAAATTTACAACTTTCGAGATATTTACACACACATGCACACACAATCAGGGAACGAGACATCTTATAAATAGCTAAAGGAAAGGAAGGATTAACAGCATCACAGAACTGTAAAAAGATTCACACACAGTGCCTTCACCAAAAAATGCTGAATAGGTTCCACCACTCCTAGCGCAGAGGTAGGGGCTTCCGGGCCGCCGTACCACCCCTCCCAGCCCAGAGAAAAGGGCTTCCGGGCCGCCATTGCACTGCTCCCAGCACAGAAGAAGGGACTTTCCCGCCGCCATACCATTGTTCCCAGCACGGAGGAAGGGGTTTCCAGGCCGCTGTTCCAGCACTCCCACAGCACAAGAAGGGGCTTCCAGGCCGCTGTTCCACCACTCCCAGCTCAGAGGAGGTGAACCACGCTGGCACCAATGGCACCCCCCACCCCACTGAATTGAGAAAACATGTAAACAAGTCTCAAAACCAGACTTCCAGATCACCTACAGCAACCCCAAAGGGAAATGAGATGAAACACTCTAATACTCAACCACCTGGACTCCCTGAACTGGCAACAAAAGAGGATCTGAAAAAATGAAATCAAAAATAATTTCTCAGATAACAGCAGAGATTGTGCCCATAGTGCAAGACATGATTAATAAATCTAGAGAAGACACAGATAAAAAAATAGAGGAGCTGAGGGACATGATGGAATCCCAACATAGGAAACAAATTGAATCTATAAAACAGATGCAAACAGATTTCCAGGAGATTAAAAACTCCACTGAAAGTCTACAGAGCAGAATGAGCCAATGTGAGGACAGAATTTCAGATATACAAGATAAGATTGGAATTAGTGACCAGGAAAAGAAAACTTGCTTCAAAATAGTAAGGGACCATGAGAAATCAATACATCAGCTGGTAGACAATGCAAAGAAGAATAACATAAGACTGACTGGAGTCAATGAAGAAACAGGAGAGAGTGTAGATGACATAAAAAAAACTGTTCGCCGAAGTAATGGCAGAAAACTTCCCAAGCAGGGGGAAAGAACTTGACCTACAGATAAGTCAGACATATAGGACTCCAACTAGCCTTGATCAAAAAAAATCTACACATAGGCATATAATTGTTTAGATTCCAGAAAGCCAACAGAAGAACAAAATTCTACAAGCAGCTAGAGAAAAGAAACAAATCACATACAAAGGAAAGCCCATCAGAATCACAGCAGACTTCTCATCACAAACCCTCAAGGCAAGAAGAGCTTGGAGTGACGTAGTCAAAGCCCTAAAGGAAATCAGCCTCCAACCCAGATTGATGTACCCAGCAAAACTATCTTTCAAAATTGATGGAGAAATAAGATACTTTCATGACAAAGAGCACCTTAGGAACTTCATGAATACCAAACCACCACTCCAAAAGATTTTAAACAATATCCTAGGAAAAGACAATGAGGATCACAACCCCAGGAAGCACAGCATAATGAATCCATCGGGCACGACAAGAAATTAAATGTAGGGCCAGGGATTTAGCTCAGTGGTACCAGTGCCTGCCTCGCAAGCACAAGGTCCTGAGTTCAATCCCTGGTACCAAACATTTAAAAAAAGAAAGAAAGAAAGAAAGAAATTAAATGTAAAGAGGGAGAATCCAACAAAAAGAAAAAGTCATGACAATGATAAGTCAATATGTATTATAACCATCAATGTGAATGGTCTCAATTCACCAATCAAAAGAAATAGACTGGCAGAATGGGTCAAGAAGCAAAATCCAACAATATGCTGCATAAGCTGTACCTCAGACAAAGGACTACTATCTAGAATATATAAAGAACTGAAAAAAATCAGACCTCCCAATTCAAAGACCCAATCCAAAAATGGGCATCTGAAATGAACAGACATTTCTCAGACAAGGAAGTAAAAGGAGCAAACAAATATATGAAAAAATGTTCAACATCACTCGTCATTCAAGAGATGCAGATGAAAACAATGCTGAGATTCCACCTCACTCCAGAAAGAATGGCTGCTATCAAGAAATCAACAAATAACAAATGCTGGCGGGGTTGTGGGGAGAAAGGAACCCTTCTCCATTGCTGGTGGGAGTGCAGACTGGTGCAACCACTGTGGAAGTCAGTATGGAGACACCTCAAAGAACTAGGACTAGAGGTCCCATTTGACCCAGCTATTCCCCTGCTGGGTATCTTCCCAAAAGAATTAAAAGAATCATACCACAGTGATACATATGCACCCATGTTCATAGCGGCACAGTTTGTAATAGCTAAAGCTTGGAAGCAGCCTAAGTGCCCATCAACTGGAAAATGGACAAAGAAAATGTGGTTTTTTATAAAATGGAGTACTACTCAGCCATAAAGAACGAAAAACTACAGTCATTTATAGCTAAATGGATGCATATTGAGGCAATACTCTTAACTGAAATAAATAGGACACACGTGTAAATACCGAATAGTTTCACTAGTGTGAGAAACTGATAGTGTAAACAAGGGTTAAAATGATTAAAATGAATAATTGATAATTTGAAATAGGAAAAAAGGTCCAAAGACAAAGGAGTGAAGGGAGGGGAAGGGGAAAGGAAAAGAGGGAAAGGAAAAACTATGAGAAAAGAAAAAAAATGGAAATGAAATCTATGTAAATAGGGAAGGGCGGAGGGGGTGAAGGGTGCACAGGTAATGGGGAAAAAAAAAAAAGAAACAAGATACATCATGTACAGGTACAAACACCCAATGATAAATGTAAACGAATTGTATACCTAAAATGTACCAATAAAAGAACTAAAGAAGTAAAAAAAACCAAAAAACAATATGCTGCATACAAGAAACATACTTAATTCTAAAAGAAAATCACAGACTGAAAGTTAAAGGGTAGAAAACAATACTCCATGCAACAGGAACCCAAAACAAAGCAGGAACAGCTATCCTCTTTGCAGATCAAGTGGATTTCAAACCAACACTGATTAAGAGAGACAAAGAAGGACACTACATCCTTGTAAAGGAAACAATCCAACAGGAAGAGATGACAATCATAAATATATATGCACCAAACGCTAGTGCGCCCAACTATATAAAACAAATACTAACGGACATGAAAAGTCATATAGGCACTAATACAATAGTAGTGGGGGACCTCAATACCCCACTGTCACAAATAGATAAACCAGACAAAAAATAATGAAATACTAGAACTCAATCGAACTCTTGAACAAATGAACTTAACATGTTACAGAGTGTTCCACCCCGTAAAATCAGAATACACATTCTTTTCAGCTGAACACGGGTCATTCTCCAAAACAGACCATGTACTCGCTCATAGAACACGTTTAAGTAAGTGTAAAAGAAGTGAAGTTATCCCCCGTATATTATCAGAAAATAGTGGGATGAAATTGGAGATCAATAGCAAAAGAAACTAAGAATTTCATAAACACATGGAAATTGAACAACACACTTCTGAATAACCAATGGGTCACAGAGGAAATTAAAGAAGAAATCAGACAATTCCTTCAATTAAATGACACTGACAATACAACATATCAGAATCTATGGGACACAATGAAAGCAGTCTTATGAAGGAAATTCACAGCAGTGAATACTCATATTAGGAAAACAGAGTGAGCCCAATTAAACAACCTGATGCTGAACCTCAAGCTTCTAGAAAAAGAAGAGCAGGACAAACCTAAAGCTCATACAAGGGAGGAAATTATAAAGATCAGAGCAGAAAGCAATTTAATGGAGACTAAGAGAACGATACAAAATTTAATGAAGCCAAGAGTTGGTTCTTCAAAAGAATAAACAAAATTGACAAACCCATAGCCAACCTTATCAGAAAAAAGAAAGAAAAGGCCCAAATCCATGCAATTAGGAATGAAAAGAATGAAATTACAATGGACCCAGCAGAAATCCAGAGGATCATCAATACCTACTTCCAGAACCTATATGCCAATAAGATGGAAAACACAGAAGAAATGGACAGATTCCTAGATACCCAGGAATTACCAAAGTTGAACAAAGAAAACCTAGAAATTCTAAACAACCCAGTATCAATCAATGAAATTGAAAACGTAATTAAAAACTTACCAACTAAGAAAAGCCCAGGTCCTGATGGCTTCACTGCTGAATTCTACAAGACATTCAGAAAGGAACTACTGCCACTACTGTTTAAACTCTTCAGTGAAATTGAAAGGGAAGCAATACTCCTGAATTCATTCCTGGAAGCAAGCATCACCTTGATCCCCAAAGCAGAGAAAGACCCAACTGAAAAAGAGAACTATAGGCCAATCTCACTAATGAACATAGATGCAAAAATCCTTAATAAGATAATGGCAAATAGAATGCAGAAGATCAAGAAGATCATACACCCTGACCAAGTGAGATTCATCCCAGGGATGCAAGGATGGTTCAACATATGCAAATCCATCCAGGTAATACACTATATCAATAAAGCCAAGGACAAAAACCATATGATCATCTCAATAGATGCAGAAAAAGCATTTGACAAAATCCAACATGCATTTATGATAAAAACCCTACAAAAAATTGGAATAGATGGTCTCTACCTCAATCTGATAAACCATCTATGAAAAACCAACAGACAATATCATACTAAATGGTCAAAAACTGAAATCCTTCACACTCAAATCAGGAACAAGACAAGGATGTCCACTATCACCACTCCTGTTCAATATAGTTTTGGAAACATTAGCCATGGCGTTTAGACAAGAGAATAAAAGGAATAAAGACAGGAAATGAAGAAGTCAAATTGTCATTATTTGCAGATGACATGATACTCTATATAGAAGACCCCAAGAACTCCACCAAAAGTCTTCTAGACTTAATAACCAAATTCAGTAGAGTAGCTGGATACAAGGTCAACACACAAAAATCAATAGCTTTCCTCTACACAAACAACAGTCTCACTGAGACAGAAATAGGGCAAACAATTCCTTTCACAATAGCATCCAAAACACTGAAATACCTAGGAATCAACCTAACAAAAGAAATCAAAGACCTCTTCTCTAAAAACTATAGCACTCTGAAAAGAGAGATTGAAGATGATATCAGAAAATGGAAAGACATCCCCTGTTCCTGGGTAGGAAGGATCAACATAGTGAAAATGGCCATACTTCCAAAACTGCTATAACAGATTCAGTGCAATCCCAATTGAAATCCCAGCACCATACTTCATGGGCCTTGAGAAAACAATCCAAAAATTCATCTGGAACAAGAAGAGACTCAGAATAGCAAAAGCAATTCTAGGTAACAGAGACATGCCAGGGGATATTACAACCCCCAACTTGAAACTATACTACAAAGCTACTGTGATAAAAACAGCATGGTAGGGCCAGGGATTTAGCTCAGTGGTTTCATCGCCTGCTGCACAAGCGCAAGGACCTGAGTTCGATCCCCGGTACCAAAAAAAAAAATTATTTTCAATCTTTGAGTCGGGGATTTAGCTCAGTGGTTTCACTGCCTGCTGTGCAAGTGCAAGGACCCGAGTTGGATCCCCGGTACCCAAAAAATAAAAAATATAGTAAAAACAGCATGGTACTGGCAAAGAAACAGACCTGAGGACCAGTGGAACAGATTAGAAGATGCAGATACAACTCCAGACACACTCAGCCATCTCATCTTCGATAAAGGAGTCAAACACCATCACTGGAGGAAAGATCGCCTCTTTAATAAATGGTGCTGGAAAAACTGGATTTCAACTTGTCAACGATTAAAACTAGACCTATATCTCTCACCATGCACTAAACTAAAATAGAAATGGATTAAAGATCTAAATATTAAAATAGAAACGCTGAATCGGCTGGAACAGAGGTTACGTAGAACTCTTGAAGCATTGGTGTAGGAAAAGATTTTATGAACAAAACCTCAGTTGCCCATGAACTAGCACAAACAATCAACAAGTGGGATCTCTTCTTATTAAAAAGCTTCTGCACAGCAAGAGAAACCACCAGCAGTGTGAAGAGACAACCCATAATGTGGGAAAAAATCTTTACCTGCTGTTCCTCAGACAAAAGTCTACTATCTCGAATCTATAAAGAACTGAAACAAATCAGACCTCCCAAATTTAAAGACCCAATCTGAAAATGGGCATCTGAAATGAAGAGACATTTCTCAGACAAAGAAGTAGAAACAGCAAATAAACATTATGAAAAGATGTTCAACATCACTCGTCATTCGAGAGATGCAAATGAAAACAATGTTGAGATTCCACCTCACTCCAGAAAGAATGGCTGCTATCATGAAATCAACTAATAACAAATGCTGGCGGGGCTGTGGGGAAAGAGGAACCCTGCTCCACTGCTGGTGGGAGTGTAGACTGGTGCAACCACTGTGGAAATCAGTATGGCGATGTCTCAAAGAACTAGGACTGGAAGTCCCATTTGACCCAGGTATTCCCCTGCTGGGTATCTTCCCCAAAGAATAAAAAGAATCATACCACAGTGATATATGTGCACCCGTGTTCCTAACAGCACAGTTTGTAATAGCTAAAACTTGGAAACAGTCTAAATGCCCATCAACTGGAGACTGGATAAAGAAAATGTGGGGTTTTTTATAAAATGGAGTACTACTCAGCCATAAAGAACGAGAAATTAAGAAACATTTATAGCTAAATGGATGCACACTGAGGCGATACACTTAAGTGAAATAAATAGGACACGTGTAAATACCAAATAGTTTCTCTGGTGTGAGAAACTGAAAGTGTAAGGACTAAAAGGTATAATAGATAATGTGAAATAGGAAGAAAAGGAGTAAAGGGGTAGGGAAAGTGGGAGGGGTAGGGGAAAGGAAAACAGGGAATGGAATTAATATGAGAAAATGAAAAAATGGAAACAAAGTCTTTGTAAATAGAGAGGGATGGAGGGGTTGAAGGGAGGGCAGGGGAAGGGGGAAAAATAAGAACCAAGAGAGACTATGTAAAGGTGGAAATTTCCAATGATGAACGTCATTATATTGCATACCTAAAATGTACCAATAAAATAAAATTTTTTTTAAATGCTGAGTATCAGTTGGAAGCAAATGAGACTCAGCCTCATTCATAGGGTCACATATCACAGGCGGAAGAAGAACAGCATTTAGAGAACTGAAACAAGATCATCATTCGTTTGACCAAGCAAATCTCCTTTTCCTACTTAGACGCAAACTCCTAAATAAAATGTACTTTCATACAACCCAAACACTTTCAAGAAAAAATGTCTATGAGATAATATACATATGCTAGAAACTAATTCCACTTAACCAACATAAAACTACTCCCTCTGCACTCTGGATTAGGGTTTTATTAGAACGAGATTTTAACCCAATTATACTCTATTTCTGAAAGACTTAAGACCTTCCTTACTTGTTGCACATTGGACTTTATTACCAGTGTTTAAGATTCAGGTCTGAGAAAACAAAAGCTGTCAAGGTTTGTTTTCATTGGCTTCATGTGAATAAGGAAGAACTCAAAGTGTATCCAATGAGGGAGCTGAGTAGGTAAGAGCATTAAGGGAATTTTCCTGGGAATGAGATGTCTAAATCTTGGTCTGACTTGTGATGATGTGTACATATATTGCTCTGTGTATATCTAAAAGTGCACTGAGCTACACATACATCTTAACTAGTATATTTACTAGAAATTATATACTGATTTACAATAATGAAATGTTCAAAAAAACTTCCAAAGAATTACCTCATTATGATGGAAGAGTCAGATTTTGTGTTAAGTAACAAGAGTCAAGCACAGAGAAAATAACTAAACCTGATACAAGTCAAAAAGAAAAACATCTCCCATTCTGTTCTAGAATCTAACCTTTGTTAGATTTGGGACTGAATTTTGAGATTATTCTACTGAAAACGGGAAAAAAAGATAAAGGCACAGAATCAAAGAATAAAGGGGAAAGGACAGAACCAATCATTACTTAACAAATCACCCAGAATAAGGCTAAAAACTAGAGAAATAAAATCAATATTCTCTTCATCCCCAACACCCCCCACCTGTTCCTGTTTTCAAACAAGAAAACTGCTTTTCTCCAGAACTAGTGGTGAAGTTAGAAAGAGTGCAGAAGCAGTTCCTGGGTGGGCACGCACTCCCTCTAACGTTCTCACAGTGCTGCTTTGCCTGAAGGTCCTAACGACCATCTGCTCCTCTCCACTCTCCTGACCCTGGGCTAGCCTCAGATTCAGGACAGGAGCTGAAGAAGACACACAGCTGCCATTCACAGTCAAACTGTGACTAGATCTGAGCAAGCCACTAACACTCCTGGAGAAACTAAGTATGTTCATTAAGTATGTTCATTCACAAATACGAATATGCAGACACAAAAAAAATTCATATATTACACACACACACACACTCACTCACTCAGGGAAATTACCCAATTAGAAACTAGATACAGCCTTACTAAAATGACCATTACACTGGGAAATCACAGACCAGTGACAGCGAGCTGTTTAGAGCTTTCCACTGTATAAAGAGCCTGCTGCGGCACATGTGCCATAGGTTCACTACCACTGTCACAGGCCATATTCTCCAAGATCTCACACCCATCTGTCCTACAGCACTAATATTTTAATGAATTTATAGTCAGAATCCTATCAACCAGGTGACAGTAAGTACCTTCTTTTCTCAGCAGTAGAATCCCCTGGGTAACCTAAACAAACACTTTCTTTCTGGGAGCTATCAGCCCAAGATTTCTCAATTAACCCCACACAGGTAAGGACCTAGATAACTTAAAAATAAAAAAGGACTGGGGATGTAGTTAATTGCAAAGACTCTGGGTTCAATTCTAGTACAACAAAAAACTTGGGGCAGGAAACCGGTCTGTTTTAGTGACCACTATATATCCCAGCGCCTTGTGCGGAAACCCAGAAGTTGAAAAAAAGCTGTAAAAAATTAGGATTTTTTTAAAGCTGTTTGTCCAGCTTTCTCATGCTCCAGGCAACAGCTGTGGCCTCAGCCCTGGGAGCAACGAAGTCTTGACAGAATCAGGCTTTAACATTTGTCAGGCCCATTGGTGGCCACAGCCTGGCTGAATCCACGTAGGATTGTTCCTGCTGTTGCTCCAGCCTTCCTGTAAGTCAAAGCTCTTCCATGCATTCCAGGGGGCTGACTAGCTGCCTTTCCAGTTTGGCCCTGGAAATTTGTTGTGAGGAAATTTGTTTTTCCATTTGTATGGGCATTCATGTACTCTTGATGGCAAGTGGACGAATGAATCCAGATAGTTGGGGCCCTGGCTCCAGGCCTCTGGCCAGGTTCCTGGTACCAAGAGGGTTCAATCAACAAGTTAGAAGAAATAAAGAGTGAATGAGTGAACAAATGAACATTCCAAGGGTTCACTGGGGAAGAAATATTTCAGAAGTAAAAAAGAAATCAAAGACAACTCCAAATTTTATGGACTAGTGTGAACAGGGTCCCCTTACAATGAAGGTTTTTTTTTTTTTCTGGTACCGGGACTAAACTCAGGACCTCACACTTGCAAGGCAGGCACAGTGCCACTAAACTACATCCCCAGCCCAAGGTTTTAAAGCTCAATTATTTCTCTAGTTTCCTGCATGCAATCTTCTCATGCTGAAAGCAAAAACTGCCCCCCACCCCCTGCCCGCTGTGGCACCAAGAGGGTTTTGACAAAACCCAAATTTCTATGTATCAATCTCCTGCTGTGACTTGGTCCCACAGCCTGTTGAAATTTAACTTTCCCACTTCGCAGTGCTGGTTCTTCCCTGTTAAGTGGAAGTGCTTCCACAGACAGAACATAGATTTAACCTCTGGTCACAGAACGTAGAGACTCTGGGAGGACAGAGCTCTGATGGAGCCATCTGGATATGATGCCCAGGGCTGTGCCTGTGGCTTGGTCGGCCCTGGAATCGGAAGTTTGGGGTGACCCCTGTTCAGGACTCTCCTGTCTTGCTCTTCTAGCCAGTGTTGACTGACCTTGCCACTTTTCATAAAATGGAAAATGAATTTTTAGGAACCTACAGGCCCAAAGTTAGACCCTTGGTAGGTTCTGTCCAGCAGTGCACACCAGACCTCACCCTCCTTTTCCTTGTAATTTGGGGCTCCTTGGAAGCCAATTCCAGGCTCCTGAACTGTCTGACAGGAAAGTTTGAGTTCTTCATGCTTTGTGCTCTGGCACCAATATGCAAAGAGACATAAGAGGCACAGGGAACTAGAATGTGTCTGGAAATTTCTGTGATGATATACATGAGAATGAAAAGCCACTAATTCTATCTCAGAGCTCCCAAGAGGAATTTTGGTTACTTATGACTCGTTTTGTTTTGGTTTTTATTGTAGTACAGCACGGCCTATATAATAACTGAAATGAACTCTGATTTAACACAACTAGTTTTTGTGATCTCAATTTGGCTACTGGCTTAACAAGAGGTTAAACAATCCTGATGGCCAGTAGCAAAACTCCTATTAAAAATGTATTTAAAGCTCCCAGACTACAACCAATACCAACGCTCACTCCTCCCACTCCGTGTAACCCCAAGTGATCAGGGTAAAGCAGAGATGTCCATCTACTAGGATCACACTTTGGAAGAACATACTGTTCCTGGGTTGAGAGGAACAATGACATCTCACCCATGAGGTGCACACAGGTGTGGTCACCCTGCACTGTAAGCACCCTCTTTTGCTGTTCCAGGCTTTCTGAGACACTTCACAGGGGCTGGTGGCCCACTGGTGAGGCAGTGAAAGAAGCCTACACCCAGCACACTGATCCAGGACACTGTTGGACACTGACTTGCTCCAGTCACCAGACAAGCCTCTAACATACTGGGCAAATTCAATAAAACCCACCAAAGTAAACTACAGCACCCCCAAGATTCCTAGAAGTAACTGTGGATAAAATGATAAACCATGGCTGCTTTATTTTTGCCCTCTGGAGCTCACAGTTTTGTGATAACTTCACTTTTTGGTTCTGTGTGCTTAAATTATACAGTCTGATTTGCCTGTTTGACTGGAAGTTTCTGGCTATTTGGTTCTTTCTGCTAAGATAACTGGTTATTCAAGGTTACTTATTTCAGCCAGCCCTCACTGGAATACAGGTAACACTTATCTTTCAGACTGTTCTGGAACAAAAAGCTACTGTTATATAAAAATCTTGATTGTATAAGAATATGCCAGGCCTAGTGGTGCATACCTGTAATCCCTGCACTCTGGGAGGCTGAAAGATTGCAGGTTTGAGATCTACCTGGGCAACTTAGCAAAAGGCCTGGGGATAAAGACCAGTGCAAATGCCCTCAGTTCAAACCCCAGTACAAAAGAAAAAGAAAAAGAAAAAGAAAAAAGAAAAAAATATATATATATATATAAAATCCGGTGTCTTTAACCTGTTTCATTTTGCCACATTTAACTATTTATAAAGCTAGTAAATTTGTATTACCATGTTGTTTTGTCTTATGACTTAAATTTTAACATAAGTAGATCAAATAGTTTACATTACATTTTGCCTACATTGCTAACCAATCAGGATTACATTTTAGGTATTTAAGAGCAAGTATCTATTGCTTTCTATATTTTAAGTGTAGCAACTTTCAGGATTTTTCTTTGGCAAAATAACAAAATATCAACTATGCCTCTTTACTATCTCAAATTTCATGGGTAATCGAGCAGTAACTGTTAATAGATGGGTAAATATCCATGGGATGTTTATGAAGGTACACAATAAAGGTAGAACATCCAACTCACTTACAAATAAGTTAACTACTTAACAGTTTACCCTGAGTGTCACTCGAACAGTGTGTTTGTTTACATATTATCTCAAGGATCCCTCCGGCAGGTGTCATTTCAACCAATAGATTCTTGTTTGAGATACACTATTATGTCTGGTTTTTTTTTTTTTAACAAACTGGCAAGTTTTATTAATGAAAAAGTTTTTTGCATGGTTTATTTTTCACCAGTCTGTTCTGGCATGCTTCTAATGATACCAGAATCAGCTGGATCAATGATCACCCATGTGCATACTCTGTAGCATTTTCCACATGCTGTGCCCAATTCGATATTATTGTCACTGTAGTGATGGACACCAGTTTTGGCCAACATGGCATAGTACTCTATTTCAGATTTCCATCTTCTTTGCGGCCACCATCTTCCTGCTGTAGGAGTGAGACAGCCCCCAACCAAAAGCAGCCGCCAAGATGGCCGGGCAGGGTCTTATGTCTGTTTTATATCAACTATTTTTTGCATACTCTTTATTTAGAACGTTGTATTCACCTTTGATGTTTGTTTCTAGTAAAATCTAGTAAGTTCTGGTTATTCTGTTTCACTAATTTGTGTTTGTGAAAATGACCTATAATTTTGTATTAACAATCTATAAAAACTCTTATAAGTACATTACACATAATTTTTATATTTCTCCAGAACACAGTGATATTCTTTTACAATATAAAATAAGACACATTTGGAACACTGAGACCAAATAGGAAGAAAGTGCCAAAAGATCTGCAAAAGAAAAAGATGAAAAAGGGGGAAATATAAGCATATCAGAGAGGAAAAGTCACGTTATGAAATTTAAAGACAAAAAAGATGTCTCTTTATTGTCCACTATTCAGAGTACAGAAATGACAGAAGTTGAAAGAAGAAATGAAACTAAAAATTCCAATAGTGGTCAATGATTATAATAATTCTATGGGTAGTGTTGACAGAGTTAACCAACATCTAACAAGCTATCCTGTAATCAAAAAGCAAGGAAAAAATATTATTATAAAATATTTATGCACCTTCTGGAACAAACAATATGGAACTCATTTGTTATTTATTCAAAACAAGGGGAATCAAAAAGTCATTTACAATTTAGGTCTACCAGACCAAATAACTGAAAAATACAGATGATGAAACACCAACCAGGACATCCATCATTGACATCTTCACCATTACATTTAGGGGGCAGACATTTTAATGAAATTATGCCACCCACAGAAAAAAAGGAAAGACCAACACGACAGTGTAAAGCTATGTTGTTTGAAAAAAGACAATAATGCAAAAAGAATTCAGAGACTAGATATTATTGTCCAGATTGTAACACTGCACTGTGTATTGAATATTTTAAGATATACCATACACAGAAAAATTATTGAATACATTTGATAAAATTGTTTTTATGTTTCCTGTTGTCTTATAAAAAGTAACGGGAAAAAATGCAATTTTTGGTCATCCTGTATTTACATAACTGGACTGGTAAGTGGTCAAAGTATTAAAACATCATTTACTAAGTGTAAACTCAAGTACTCTTGGCTTCTTAAAATCTATGAAAGATCTGTACATGGATCTATTAAATGTGTCTCAAAGATTGTACTGTGAGATATACTATCGAGATAGCTGCTCTTGTTTTTTTTTTAAAGTACTGAAGACTGAACCAACCCAGAGCCTGAGTTTAATCCCCAGTCCTTTTGTATTCTGAGTCTCACTAACTCACTAAGTTGCCTAGGCCGGTCTTGAACTTGTAATTCTCCTGCCTCAGCCTCCCAGTGGAATCAAAAGTGTATGCCCTGGCAAACGCAAGGTCCCAAGTTCGATCCCCGGTACACACACACACACACACACACACACACACACACACACACAAACACACACACACACACAAAGTGTATGCCACCATGCCCCACCGAGATAGCTGATCTTCTGGTAAGTCTGAGACCAACTATTCCAGAGGAACAATACATACCCAGAAATGAAACTTTAATCAAAGTATGTTTTCATGTAACATAGGCCAATAATTTGGAGAGAACAGGCTTTGAGCAGTGACTCTTAGGATGACTAGGGGTCGTATTTGTTTGCCATTTTAAAATACCCTAAAGAAAATGATGTGTGTAAGGACAACTCATCTAATAAATTGTTAATAAAGAAAGAAAAAAGGCTACCATCTATTTTCCAGAGCAGCCAGTATTAGGAAAAACATCTTTTGTTTTGCTGTGAGGCCCACTAATGAAGACTATTTCAAACAGCTGACAGTTGGCTGGATCCACCTGGCTGCTGCTAAGGCTGAGACCTAATGCCAAGTCCTAACAGCACTGAGAAACCCTGCGCTTCTCTGCAATCAGTGGGCTGCTGCTGTCTTCCTATTGGTTCTTGCTTAAATTAGATTCTTTAAAATGTAGAGGGATTTTTGTACTGTTTTTGTAGAGAAACCCTACAAAATTGAGAAACACAAATCTTGGACTTTTCACAGCCCAAATAATGTTGTTCTTGTGCTCCTTTTCTTGATGAATTCGTAGTGTTTATGTCTATATATGGCATAGACATTTTGTCTGGTATATAAATATTTGTTGGTGAAAAAAATATTGAATCTACAAATAAGACAATACTAAGTGAGCTGGGTATGGTAGTGCACATCTGTAATCCCAGCACTCTGGGAGGCTGAGGCTGGAGGATCCCAAGTTCAAGCCTGGAGTAGACAATTTAGCAACTCAGTGAGATCCTTTTCCAAATAAAAAATTAAAAAGGGCTGAGGATTATACCTCAGTGTGAAGGCCCTGGATTCTATCATTACTGCAAAAAAAAAAAAAAGATTTTATATTGTATAAAAATAATTTCTTGTACTTCCTGTTTTGTTACATTTTTGATTGCTTAAACTAAATCTTAAGAGACAATAGGCTTAAGCATCTGTCTTAAAATTCTTTTAAATGAAAAAAAGTCAAGTGAAATTGAATTTATAACTCTGGTTAAATGATTTACTATTTTTACAATGATTTGCTTTATTGATACAAATATTCTTAAATTTTAAAAGCCTCACGGCAAAATACTATCAATCATGATTGTCTTCACATGCTATGGAGACGTCTAAACTGATCTGCTGAGTTCCTATTCTGTTTGTAGTCATTTTAGACAGCATGTGCCATGTCTCTGTGGTAAGGGGCAATCTTGCTTTATCCTCATCTCAAAAGAATTTATTGCTGGGCGCGGTTGTGCCTGCCTGAAATCCCAGCACTCAAGAGGAAGCTGAGGCAGGATAGATGCAAGTCTGAGGGTAGCCTGTGTTACACAGGAGGTCAAAACCCACCTAAACTACACAGTGAGACCTTGACTAAAAAAAATTTACAATTGAAGATTTTAATGTGAGACTGGCTATTTTAAAGAGGTTTTCTCAATTGTACTGTCTGCAAACACCTTAAAAACCTAAATCAGCTGAGCATAGTGGCACACACTTGAATCTCAGCACTCGGAGGCAGAGGCAGAAGGATCCTTGCAACTTCAAGGCCAGCCTGGACTACATAGTGAGCTCAAGGCCAGCCTGAACTACATAGCAAGACCCTGTGTCAAAATAAACAAACAAATAACAACAAAAACAAAACTAAGACAGTGCAAACTACATTTAAGAAGTGATTTATACATATAGATATATGTTACTCGTTGGTAAATAAGCATTAATTCTTGTCGTCTGTACCCAAAATGTTTGTAGTTCTACAATGTGTGCCCAAGGAATTCTAAACACATCACTAAACAAAACAGACAAATCCAGCCAAATTACTAAAATGTAATTACTGATATTCTATGTGATTGATATCCCAGAGGATTAAATTCTAGAAAAAGAATTAACTTCAATCTTTTGAGATGATCCCTAACAAACTATTCTACTTGCTTTTAACAATTTGTTAACAAAAACTGATTCATTATGATGGGCTTTCTATCCAAATGATAACCCACTTCGTTTTACCAAAAAAAAAGACTCTTAACAAGTATTCTTAAGTGCAACTCTGATAGAACTTGAAATTCTTCTACAGATAAATTGGTTTTCTTCATTATCTCAAGTAAATATTGGTAGAAGTAAAAAGGACTGTGTGTATTTGTTTGAATCTACTATACAAACTAGATTGACTTTGCTGTTACTAGTTTTTGTACACACTGTACAACTCCTAATTAAGGGCATCATGGGTGGGTAACAGATGCCTGGACCATACTTTAGCATAACAGTAGCCGGCTGTGTATCTCAGTTGCTGCACTGGGGGAATACAGGAAGCAATCTTTGTGTTCACCCACTTGGTACTACAAATAGCAAGGTGTATACATGTGTGTCAAATTGTCAACAGGTGAGTTTTGCCCATTTTTTGTGCATTTATAATTTATTTTATTAAATGTTTTCTTTTTACTTTTCTTATAGAATTAGCCCAATTCAGTATAATGTCGCATAAAAATCTGCTTTTACAACTTTGGGAGGAGGTTGAAAGTGAGCCATCAGGTGATTCAGCTATCAATGATGACTTAGACCACGTAACCCAAAGAAGTTGTGATAGTGAGACGGAGCAGATATGACAGAGAAGTACAGAGTGAAGACCTTGATTTACATGAGGAAGAAAATAGTAATGTAAATAAATATTTGACTAGTCAAAATGCTTCAAAATGGTCATGTCTACCTGAACTGTCTGACATTAGAACTAGGTCAGAAAATGTTACTAGGTTCTTGCCAGGGGTGAAACCTTTTGGATGGAATGCCAACATTGCAATTCAATGTTGCAAACTGAACAATATGCTACAGGATGTTGTGAAATACACTAATAATGTATAAGTAAAACATTCTATATTCATCAATAGTAATACTCAAAAATATATTTATCATAACACCTATCTGAACTAAAAGTCTTCATACTTGGACTCTTATCATTCTAATCGTCAGAATCTAAAGGACTTATGAAGTGAAAGGTGTGGCATCGAGATTTTTAGAACAATGACACAAGAGATTTGGTTTCCCTGAAAACTGCCTACACTTTGATGACAAAGAGATCCACCAAGAAAGAAAAAAATCCAGTAATTGGCTGCTATTCACTCATTTTTTGGAAAGCGTTGTTTCAAACTGTCAAGCAATTTACACACCAGCCGAATATGTGACAATCAATGAACAACTTGCATCATTTCGTGGTTGTTGAAGTTTTTGGCAATATGTGCTAAATAAACCTCCCAAATATGGTATAAAAATATATGCCCTGGTAGATGCACACCTTGAATTTAGAAATTTATCCTGGAAGTCAGCCACCAGGACTTTACTCAAGTCATAATAAACCATTTGAAGTTGTGAACAGACTTGTTGCACCTATTTCAAAAAGTAACCCAAAGGTCACATTTGACAATTGGTTCACTAGTTACCCCCACTGATATTACATTTGCTAAAAGAATGCCAGTTGACCAGCACAGGAACTCCTGGCAAGAACAAAGCTGAGATTCCTGAAAAAAATGTTCCAAGTTCACAACAGAAATGTATAGTACAATCTTTGGATTTCCAAAAGACATAACATTGGCCTCCTATATGGCACAGTAAAACAAAGTAATAAGTATTGGTCGTGTCACATTACACTGTGATAGTACGACTGATAGTGAAGCCAGTGTGGTGGTGCAAGCCTGTAATCCCAGCACTTTGGGAAGCTTGAGGCAGGAGTATTTTTGTGAGTTCAAGGTCAGCCTGTGCTACATAGTGAGTTCAAGGCTACCCTGGATTACACAGTGGGATTTTGTCTCAACAAAAAACAACAACAAAAACATAGTGAATCCACAACACAAATGAAGCCAGAAATGGCCACATTTTATAACAAAACAAAAGGTGGACTAGATGTTGTTGATGAGTTATGCACCAACTATGATGTCACTCAAAACACAAAGCACTGGCCAATGGTTGTGTTTTACTCAATCCTAAACATATCAGGCATAAATAGTTGCACAGTTTTCAAAGAAAATAACAAGCACAAAATATTAGAGAAATTTTCTTAGAGGACTGGGTCTGGAATTGATAAACGATCAATTACAACAGAAGAGCAATATGTATCTGCCCAAAGAACTTCACAAAAGAATTCTGGAGCAGACCAGGTGAAACATCATTAAGAACCCCCTAAGAAAACAGGAAGACCAGCAAGATGTCAAGTATGTCCTCCAAAAAAGACAGGAAAACAAAACACGTGCTATCAGTGTAAGAGATACTTGCGTATGGAACATGCTGTTTTCATGCGTGAAAATTGCCTTAGGTGTGATAATTGAAGTAAAGATTATTTTTGTAGTAGAGTTTTGTGTGTTCATTGTTAATTCACATAGGAATTTCTGGGGTTTTTAAATTTACTAAGCAAACAGTTGATGTAGAAAATGCTGAAGTTTATTCTAACCGCTCAGTACATATCTGATATTTTATTTTATTGACATTTCATTTTCCTGCTAAGTGCACATTATACAATAGGAAGCTTCTGACAAGAGAGGTAACAAGTACAGCCTGTCAAACAGGAAAGGAGAGCCAAGCACACATGTTGTCAGTGTAAGCAAGACTTGTGTATGAAACATGCTGTTGTCATGTGTGAAGACTGCCTTAGGTGTGATAATTGAAGCCAAGATTATTTCTGTGGTAGAGTTTTGTTTGTATTTTCATTGTAGTTCACATAGGAATTTATTTCTGCTGTTATTTTTTAGATTTTGTAAGCATGTAAACAGTTGATGTTGAAATGTTGATGTTTATCCTAAACATGTATTAAAATTGTAGTATTTCACTGACATTTTATTTTTCTGTTAAGCACACATTGTTTAATATAACTCATAAAATTAAATAATTCATCTATAGAAATACTCCTAAAAGTAAATGTGGGCATTATACACCCCTCAAAATGCACCTTTCAAGAATTTTACCATGATGGCCCATTAAGATAGCAGCTATCACCTGTTAAATGTGGCTGTGGACTCCAGACAAACTCAGCCATAGACCACTCTTTCCAAACCTCTGTTGTTGTTCTCCTCTGGTCAAAAAGTTTTTAACACAGACTCTGATTCCACTTGGAAGGGAAGTGCTAACTTGGATATTGAGGGAGAAAATTTTAGAAAAGGGGTCCTTGTTTTGTTGTTTATTGCTGTCCTGGGAATTGAACCCAGACAGGGAGCAATGAACTACATCCCCACCCTTTTTAAAATTTTTATTTAGAGACAGGGACTCTCTATATTGCCCAGGCTGCCCTAGAACTTTCGACCCTCCTGCCTCAGCTTCCTGAGTAACTGGAATTACAGGCAAGTATCTAGGATTACAGGCATGCACCACTACACTCTGGTACAGGAAAGGGCTCTTTGTTGTTTTTTTTTTTGTACCAGGATCGAACTTGGGTCCTTGCGCTTGTGCAGCAGGCAGGAAATGGCTCTAATAGGAGACTGCCTCAAAGCAAATGCCTTCCCACTAGAAGGAGCTGTTGGGATATTGTCTGACTTTGGCTCCCCGGTACGCTGCGCCACAG